>NW_024423202.1:0-158322 GCF_014898765.1 Herpailurus yagouaroundi
CATAGGATAAAAGATGAGGGTAGAGAACAGGGTGATGAAAAAGGTAAGGAATGCCACAGATAACCAGCAAACCACCCAAAGCTGGGACACAGACATGGTACAGATCATCCCTGACAGTCCTCAGAAGGAACCAACTCTACTGCCTTGATAATCCAGCCTCCAGAAAGAAGACAATAATTTCTTGGTTTTTAAGCCACATGGTTTGTGATACCTTGTGATTGCATCCTGAGCAAAGAATACAGAAGGGCTTAGACACCAAGGATTCATGAAGACTACAGGAGAAATGAGCATGGGGGATGGTTCAGGAAGTGCCTGCGCCCTGCTCTAAGTGTGTTGACGTGACCCATCTCTTTCCACTAACTTCCTCTCATATGTTTAAGAGTGAGTCAATAAGCTGTGTAATTCAAGCATTTTAATTTGGTCTTTAGGCCTTTCTGTTCCCTGATACCTGGATTACCTTTCCTAGCAGTGTATCCAACGGCCTACCATCATATCAGCACAATTTTCCAGACTGATAAGCCCTTTGCGACCCCAAACCCAGTTTTTAGGCACTTCTGAGCGATGAGTGGATCTTTAAGAGAGATGGAGATTCTTTCTGCTATTCTTTATTTTACAGATTGCATAATCAGTATTTCCCATAGCCTTGCTTCGCTTTTTCTCATTTATATCTGGGCTGTGAATTTATTTTAAGAAACATTACAAGTGTTTCTGAAAGCATTGATTCACTACCATGAAGTCTGTCTTTTTCCAAAAGAAATCATCTTATGTGATGATGATAAAAATCTGTGTTCAGTCTTAACTCCACTTAAGATTTTTACGCTTACTGGAATATTTTTTAAATCTTAAAATATAGTCACAGAGAAGCCCAGAAGTCCTTAGAAATAAGTTTTGTGAGGAATATTCTGTATTTGCCTAAATTAAGTGATGTTTTCTGAGGAGCTCCTGTTTGAACTGATTTTCAAGATTTCCCTGACTTTGTGCAACTTCTGTGTTGGTAGACAAGTTGTTTATTATACCTGCAAATTTCCCTTAAGGATTTTTAGGTTTGTGTTTGCCTCTTCTCTTTTATATTTAACTCTTCACAAAGCTAAGAGGGTGTTATTTGGCGGTTTGCTTAGTATTTATAATTGGAATTCTCTGGAGGCAGAGTCAAATTAACTCAAGGGTTTGATCGTAGCAATTTACCTTTCCACTGTTTATTTCTTCCCATAAGTAGGAATTTACCATGCAAGCGTTCTATTTCAGTAAGGGGTAATGGAAGCTAACAGTTTGATTGTTGATGAAACTGAGCTTGATTAAATAAACAGCATAGGGTGAAATATACCCTTCTCTAGTGGCAAAAAGGCCTTGCATTACAAAAGTAAAGTGTTGATTAATCCATTTCTTTCTTTTTTTTTTTTTGAAATGCTTAATTTTTTTTTAAGTTTATTTATTTTGAGAGAGAGTGAGAGAATAAGCAAGCATGGGGGAGGGGCAGAAAGACAGGGAGAGAGAGAGAGAATTCCAGGCAGGCTCTGTGCTGACTCAAACTCAAAAACCATAAGATCATAACCTGAGCCAAAATCAAGTGTTGGAAGCTTAACCGACTGAGTCACCCAAGCACCCCTCATTTGTGTGTTTTGTAAAACAGTCTTTGCTTTGGCTACAGGATATTTTGACTCCTGAATTTGTAGTCTAGTTATTTATAAAAGGAAGTTGTGCAAATCAGTTGGTAGCATGTTGCTTGAGAACTTGAGGCCAAGAGGTAGACTATTTGAATTCCTGGCTTCAGCTACTGTACTCTGTGACATTAGGCCAATTACTTAAGGGCTTAAGTAGGCCCAAGGCTCCCCATCTCTGAAACGAGGAACACAAGGATTAAATGGGATGACACAGAGAAAATTGTTAGCACACTGTCTTTCGTGTTGGAAGGGCTTTATATCAGGTAACTTTTGTTAATTTTTACTTTCTAATATTTAGTTCAGCTTTTCATTTTATTTCTTTTTTTGAGTGAGGCATGTGGCTTAAAAAATATGTCAAATATTGGCCCTTCAATAGAAGCTTTCACAATGTAGATAGGAAGAAAATACCCAAGAAATTATTTCACCACATTAGGGCATGCAGTGGATATACTGTTAGTACACAATATAGGCACTCCAATGTAGAGAGTTAGGGAAGGTTTCCTGGGTAATAACAAAAGCTCAAAATGAAGTCAGGAGTTAGAAGGAAACAGCTTGAGCCAAGAGAAAGAGCCACACAACACCACACAAACAGACAAAAACTGCTCAATTCCAGACAGTAAGATACAAAACAGAGAGAACAGGACATGGATTGAGAGAGGTCGCTCCTGGGGACACCATTCTCATGAACACGGGCTTATGCTTTGAGTGCTACAGACCACATGAAGTCCTTAAGCTGTGCTGTGCTATGGCGCTCTCGGGGTAGTGCGTGGAGAGCGAACTTCGGGAGTCAAAGTTGAGACGAAGATGCACTGATTAGAAGAGATGGCGGCCTTTTGTGTTGAGGCAGCCACCATAGAGGTGAAGACGAGGCAGTGTGAAAAGTGTTCAGGGAGTGAAGCAGGCAGGACTGGGCAATTGGCAGAAGTGTGGGGAGTGAGGGACAGAAAGATTGAGGGTAAATCCAGTTTTCTGGGTTGAGTAACAGGGTGGATGGTGCTGCTATTTACTGAGGTTGGGAATTGCAGGAGCAGGATGAAGAGTGGGTGGGGGTGGGGGTGGGAAGCAGTGATGACATGTTGACTTGGCCCCTTTCCCTCTGACATAGGCAGGCGTCTATAAGGATCTGCGGATGAGGGTAGTAGACTTAAAGCAAAGAAATGGAAGTGCTTGTTATGCCAAAGGTCAGTTCCCCAGTCTCTACGAAGAAATCATACTTGAGACGATAGACAGTATTTAAAACTCAAAGCAGATACGAGTGTTGAACTCGATAGTGCAAAAAGCTGTCCTTTATTGATCATTGTGTTTACACTAGACCCCTCTGCTAATTCTGTGTATTTACCATTTTATCTACTAGACATATCTGTTATTTCTACTCATTTAGGCTAAACATTTTCTTAGCTACTCTTCGTTTTGATTTCAGATTTCTCAGTTTTATCTTGTTAGGTGAAGACTTTGATCTAAATCTCCTCTTTTAAACAAAATATACATTCTGTTAAACACAACCTATTTTTATGATGTCCTTAAGCTCTATCAGATACAGAAAGAAATGGTTTAAGAACAAAATATAAAATTTTGCATCCTTACAAGAAACTTAAATATTTTCAGTTTTTACCTTCAGTGATCTTAAATCTCTCCTTTCCAACTTTCCAGTTACTTGTATTAAAAATTCAATATAGTTAATTTTAGGAATGATAGTAGCTCCATGACTGGCTGGACTTGTGTTTGAAGCAACTTGGAAAGCCAAGGGGCAGAATCTGTTGTTTTTCTTCCTCTCTGTTCTCCTTTTTCGGGATCTAGCTTGTTAGAGTTGGGGATAAGAAGGAAGGGTTGGGGTTATCCCCACAGAACTGGTTTTCTATTCTGTTCTTGGTTTCAGTCTACTTTGGTCTTGGTCTGCTTTGCTCTGTCTCTGTCTCCTTCTGATGAATTGTGATAAAATGGCTTTAACGTGGTATGGATGGTTCTCTAGGAGTAAGGTGTAGCTTTCCTTGTTTCCTCCACGGAACAGACATGTCTTCTTTCAGTCTCCAATCTTTCTTTATGATCCATGCACTTTCTGGGTGGATTATCTCACTTGGCCTCTTATTTTTTGAAAAGAATGCAACCTTTTCCCCCTCTGTAACTTTTGTGATCACAAAGAACCATGTCAACACTGAGTTCCTCTTCTGTGTCCTCTGAAACACAGGTTGTGGTTACCACTATTTTATTCCCAGGTTTACATCACTAAGAGTTCTTCGTGGCTCACTGGCATTGGCCGTTAAGTGGGCTTCTGTCTCCTGGAAGACATGTGTCATGCACCAGTCTTGTGTCAATATACTCCAAACCACAGGAGATGTGTGACAGGGGCTCACAACAACTCTCCTGTGTTCTTCCCTTTGCTCCCAATGACAGCAGCATGATGAAGGTGCCCAACTTGAACTTAATGGAGCACCAGTTAGGGAAAAATGAAAGGCTCCTCTGTTTGCAGTCTCTCATCTTTTCAAGTGCTTCCCTCAGAACTCACCCTCAATTTACATTTGGGAAGGGAAACATCACCAGAAACCCTATACTTCACATGTTGCACTTTGTTCAGACTTCTCTTCCCCCCTTTTACCCCAAATCCAGGTAGTTCCCTGTTCCCTTCCCATACACTTATAGGAAGGGGATGGTTGATGGTGGTAGTGTCAGTATTGCTCTCTCTTAAAATGACCCTGGGAGATGTCTGGCTCCATTGTTGGTTGCTTTCTTTAGAATATAGGGTGTTTGCTTTAGAATGTATGTTTCTTTATCCTAAGCTTTGAGCCTCAGCCACAATTCCAGGATAACAGGAAATGTTCCATTCAACTCCCTGTTACCAAATTTAACACTAAAACAAACTGAGCATGATTTGAGGAAAGAGCTATTTAAGGACCTTCACATAGAGGACAAATCTCCATCCCTGCAAAGATACCCTCCCTGAGGAAACCATATCCACTTGACCAGAGAACTCAGATGCTTGTAGGGAACTCTTTTCATGAACAAGGTTGGCAAAGATGTTTTTAAAGGCAAGAGAACATCAGAGGAACTTCAGTGGAAAGATAAATAGCCTAGGATTTGGTCTATTAACCTTGGTTCATTACTCAATTGCCTTGTGGGGAAGTCATTTTAATTCCTTGATCTTTGTGGTCTTTCTGAGGAGAGAAAAAATTTTAAGATGATTTTAAAATGCTATAATTCTATGACTCAGATTTATAATTGCAATAACTTTCGAAATGGAATATGGGCACGAAGGTGGACTTGTTAAAGTTCGCCTCTGAATGGCCACGTGACGCAGCTCTGTGGATTCTTTCACAGCTGGATTTCATCATCTTGATTTGGCTAACCTTGGAATTAAATGAGTCCAGGCCAGATTTCTCCAGTCCCTACAAGACAGAGACATTAAATGAATAGTCACTTTCTGTATCTTTAAAGAGCTGAAACAGCATTGAGAGATGGTGAATATCCGCATAGGGGCAAACCAGGCACTAAGAAAATCTGGTTAATAAGTAAGTAGCAAGCAGTAACAATAATTGTTTCTAAAAGTCACATGGAATTAAAAGAGATAATCTATCAAGGTTGTATTAAGTTTTTATCTGTATCTATATGGATATACATGCAGATATGTCTGTATACATTTATGTCTATCTACATCTGTATTTATATTTACATCTATATCCTGAATTTGAGATTCTAGCCGTTTTTTAAGTTCATTTTATTATTTACTTATTTATTTTTTGAGAGGGAGTGTGCGAGCAGGGGAGGGACAGAGACAGAGTGAGACAGAGGATCTGGAGAGGATCTGAAGCGGGCTCTGCACTAACAGCAGAGAGCCCGATGAACAGCTGGAACTCACAAACGAGGAGATCGTGACCTGAGCTGAAGTCAGATGGCTAACCAACTGAGCCACGCAGGTGCCCCTAGCCTTTTTTTTTTTTTTTAATTTTTTAATGTTTATTTTTTGAGAGAGGGAGAAACAGATTGCAAGCAGGGGGAGGGGCAGAGAGAAAGGGAGACACAGAATCCAAAGTAGCCTCCAGGCTCTGAGCTGTCAGCACAGAACCCAACACGGGACTCGAACCCACAAACCATGAGATCATGACCTGAGCCAAAGTCAGACGCTTAACTGACTGAGCCATCCAGGTGCCCCTGGGATTCTATCCTTTTAGAATAACTAATTTTACTTTACAACCTTTATTTCTTAAAGAAACCTTTCTTTACCAATAAAGTGTGTATCGCCTGATATGCGGATGAAACAGAAGTGGATGTGGGGAAAGAGATATATATTATATCAGGAAAATATTTTGGCAAAGATAATACAACAAAATAGAATTTGTAAAAGAAAAAAATACTATATAGTATAATTTAAGACAAAAAAAGTCCAGTAGTAATATTTATACTAATATAGTATTTCTATATATGTACGTATATATTTATACACATGTGTGTGTGTGTGTATATATGTACACAGAATTCTATATGTGCGTATGTATTTGTATACATATTCACCTATATAGACTAATAACTTTTCCCTTGTCAAATTGACAGCATTTTTTTAAGGTTTACAGAGGTTGGCGGTAACATAGGAAAAAACATGCATCTGTACTTAAAGTTATTATTTCATCTTTTAAGAATAAATTGGCAACAAGTATCAAGGATCTTGAACACGTCTTTATACTTTGACCTAGGAATTTTCCCTCTAAAACATCATCTTAACACATTAGTCATGGAATGGGCAAATATTTATCTTGAAGGCTGTTTACTGCAATATTTTTTATAATATAGATAATTGGAAAAATGTTCTCTTAGTATAGTTATATAATGAACCATTTATGGGTATTTATACAACAATTATGTTGTAGAGTATTGACATAAGTTAAATAGTTGCAATATTTTGTAATTGAAAAAAAGTTAAAAAAAATTAAACACACTATCCCAGCCTTGTGTCAAAAAGAACCTAAGAACAGAAAATTACTATACCTCCAAAGAAAACAATGGAAGAATATAGACAAAAAAGTTGACAGTCATTCTCTGTTATTGGTAAGATTTGGGATGATTTGTATTTTTATTCTTTGTGAAAACAATCAGCCCTTCCTACACTCACAAGATAAAGATTGAGAGATAACTTCATTCATATAAAAACTCCAGATATCTTACACTGACATTGAAAATAAAAATGTTACTTCCTCATATCATAATGACACTTCGTATTTATATAGTGAGTAACAGTTTCAAAGAGCCATCATTTCATTTATTCTTCACAATATTTATGCTAGGAAAGTAAAATATCCCTTGGTTTATAGCTGAACAAAAAGAGACTGGGTAATAAAGTGAGAAATTATGAATTAATTTCTTTGAGAAGACACACACTGAAATGGTGAGAAAAAGCATTTTATCATTAGGCACTGAGTTTGAAATTGTTAAAATTTCCACTATAGATGTAAATCAAAAGAGACTTCATTAGGGCCAAAAGGAAAATATAAGCAAATAAGTTGTGAGAATTAATATGTATGATGTGTTTGTGCAACCTAATCGACAGTTTCATTGTAATCTTTTTTTTTTCAAGCAAAGAACAAAAATTTTATCTTTTGTCCTCAGTTGTGGAAGATAATTTTAACAAGCACAGGATTTGAAAGTAGTAAATGTAAACTCACAGTTCTCTATTTCCTTAATCATTCCCAGCGTGCCTAAATCTAGCTCTTCATTTCTCTTTTGTTTAATCTTTTTCTCCACTCAGGAATCCTATCATAATCAGCTTTCTGATATTCTAAGAAGGAAAGGGGCTGACTACCATCCTGGCTTGTTCTTGCTAAGAAACCTCTGTTTTTCTCTCTTTAGCTTTCTATTAAAACATCTTTGTGCACTTGCATATCCACTCTAACTTCTGGGAATAACGATGATGTAACACATCTTTAACAGGAAGGAAGTATCTGTCATTCCATGCACTCATTTGTTCAATACAACAAATGTTTACAGAGCAACATCAGGTACCAGGCATTGAACTCCCACCAGGGACTGATCTGGAAAAAAGAGACCCAAATATCTACCCTGTGGAGGTTCATTTTGGGGGGTGGACAATAAACAAGAAGATTCAGTAAAATGCCTAAGAAATCAGATCAGTAAAAAGGAGAAAAGTAAGTCAGGGGAAAGCTAAATAGTGTCACTTTACTTTTACATAGGTTAGCCTGAGAAAGTCTCACTAAAAATGTGAAATTTCAGACAAGCCCCGAAGGAAATATGGGTATAAGTCATGGGATAACTGGAGGAAAGGATTCAATACTTTAATTCCATAAGCATTTATTGCATGCTTACTATATGTGAGGAATATCATGCGAAACTACCTAGACCAGATCTTGTCCCCCTTGAACTTGAAATGTAGATTTTAGTACAGTGGAAATAAGTCTCATCTATCAGATCCAATGGGTGATTTGGGCAACTTAAAATTAATAGTCCTGTGTGGCTTTAGAAATGCCTAAGAAGCATTTTTAAAAAGAAAACTAAAATTAGAGTTAAACGAATAAGGATTTAACTGGCTTAACTAGAGATTATGCTTCAAAACCAAAGTCAGAATGTTTTGGTGAAGGGGGGTGGGGAAGCAAACAAACAAACAAACAAACAAAAAATATATGGCAGCCAATGCCGAACATGGAGTCCTTGGCCTTGGTTACTAGTATCAGTTCTGTCTGTAGGCATGCATGCGATGAAGATGCTGACTGGTCATTTCAGGAGTCTGGGTGAGTTGGCTCTGGTAATCAATTAAAAAGAAACAATCGAGGAGTCTATAATTTTAAAGGGAAGGATATAGAATGGAAAATATGTCACTTTTTGCATCTAAAAAGTCTTTTTAAAATTTAAGTGTAATTGACATGACATTAGTTTCCGGTGTACGATATGATTTAATACCTGTATAAGTTTTGAAATGATCATGACACTATGTGTCATGGATGTCCATCTCCATATATAAGTTACAAATTTTCTGCATGTGATGAGAACTTTCAAGACCTACTTTCTTGACAACTTCCAAATATGCAATGCAGTATTATTAACTATAGTCACCTTGCTGTACATTATATCCCATGGCTTATTTATTTTATGACTGGAAGTTTGTACATTTTGACCCTCTTCCCTTTTTCCATCCTCCCACCCCCCCAAATTCTTTAATCCTGCATCATTATTAGGAAAACTTGTTGCCATGATACAAGTTCAGTCAGGGTCAGTCATAATGTGCAAATCAATAAATACCACAGCACCTTTTTTTGTCGATACTTTCTTCTGCCTTAAAAGTATCACGGGTCCTTCCTGTATGGAAATGCGCCACTCTTCCTGTTAACTGACCTCAGTGGATTTGCTCCATGCGGCTGGGGAAAAGTTGGGTGGCCAGTTACCAGAGACTCAGCAGGAAGCACCTGGCCGCTCTCCTTTCTCAGAGAAAGTAAGAGTCGGGAAGTTTCACATTAACTCTTGTAACTCTTCTTTCATTTGCAGAAAATCTTTTAAAACTTTTCCTTTGCTCCTTATGCAATGACATGTTACCTCCATAAGACCACTTTTGTACACTCAGTGTATGGTAAATAAAAAATATTGTCTTACTTCAGACTAATATGTGGGAAATAATTAGCATAGAGTTTAAGTGACTCGAAGGTAACACAATCACAAGCAAAAGCGTGCATTTTTGTGTTTTTATTTGGGACAAACTTGATTCCAACTAGGGGACAGAAGTGTAAACAAGACAGACCCCTTGCCCACCCTCCATCAGCTCCAAGGCATGCAGTGACTGCTTACCTTTAGGTGATATTTGCACAGACCGGTTTCTTAGCCCACCTTCATCTCTGGCCTCTTCTTGCCTTAATACTCTTTGCCAAAGTCTCTAAATGCCATCTGTATATTGTCAACACCAAGTTGTGACCCCTCTTCTAAACTTCAGAGTTACACATCTCACTCAACACTTCGTGTGAATGTCTCATAAACACCTTAATCTTACCTTACCAGGATCAAAAACAATTTCTTGATTTTTAACTCCAGCTCTCCATCTGGCCAGTCTTCCTACACCCATTTAAGGAAATCAAACTCTGTTCTTCCCCCTTGTTCTGGGGAATAACTTCATTTTTTACCTCAGCGTCACGTCTATTCAGCAATTAGTATCAGCTCTAATGTCAGAATATACCTATATTCTAGTGGCTTTTCTTGACTTTATCTTCATCATCAAGCTAATATCCTCTCTCCTAGAGGATTATTTGAATAAGACAAAGCTTTTATTTTATTCTATATCTCTTGACTTTCAATCCAGGATTCATTTTAAGCAACAAGAAAAGATAAGTAGAAGAAATATCTGGAATCAATATATTAGATTCTTTTAGAAAGGTAGAGCTCGCAGGGGAAGTCTTAAAACACATTCTCACTGGGGCACCTGGGTGGTTCAGTCGGTTAAGCATCCGACTTCGGCTCAGGTCATGATCTCATGGTCCGTGGGTTTGAGCCCTGCGTCGGGCTCTGTACTGACGGCTCAGAGCCTGGAGCCTGTTTCAGATTCTGTGTCTCTGTCTTTCTCTGACCCTCCCCTGTCCATGGTCTCTCTCTGTCTCAAAAATAAATAAATGTTAAAAAAAAAATTTTTAAAAACCAAAAAACAAACAAAAAAAAAAACCACATTCTCACCATGTAATACATATTCTTATGTCTTAAAAAAAAGACTTCGTAGAGATCCTAAAGGAGCTGTAATGTAACAAAAGAAGCATTTTTTTTTTATTATTGGTAGAGAGAAAATCACTATTTTTAATCCACAAATACTCTATATAAATACTGTCAGAAGTCAGGACACAGAGTGGATTGCTCAGGACCTTGTGTTCCCAAGAATTCATTTGAAGTAAACTCTGTTGGGGAGTAAAATGGAGGAAAACAAAGACTAAAGCAGGAATGGAGGAAATCCTCAGCTCTGCCATGCATGTATAAGTCAGAGAAGATTCTAGGCAGCTGAAGCATTTGGGGAATTCGGCTGCCCGGGATTATGGGCATTAAATCCCCCTCCTCGCAATCACCTCCACTCCCACACAAGCCCACGAAATTTAACAGTAAAGATGTTTGTGGCAGCTGTGTAGATTTCTAACCATTAGAAGAGAAAGTGGAGATATAGGAGTCTTCACATGTTGTTTGTTGGCTTTTTGTTGTGTTTTTTTTTTTTACCTCGTTGCCCCCAAATTTACTCCTTTAAAAAAAAAAATTTAATGTTTATTTTATTTTTGACAGAGAGACAGAGAGCATGAGCAGGGGAGGGGCAGAGAGAGAGGGGGACACAGAATCTGAAGCAGGCTCCGGGCTCCGGGCTGTCAGCACAGAGCCCGATGCGGGGCTGGAACTCACGGACTGCACGATCATGACCTGAGCCACAGTTGGACGCTCAACCGAATGAGCCACCCAGGCGCCCCCAAATTTACTCCTTTTAATGGAAATTAAAGAAAACTCATCTGAATATTCAGATGCATAAATTCTATAGATTTAAGACACTTTAGGAATTAGAGATTAGAGGATTTTGTAAACTGTGACTTTATTCCTGTGACAAGTATTTCCCCATTTGGAATTTTAAATTCTTTAACAACTTTATCATTCGTGTTTACCTCATTAACCTAGAGTTGTCATTATGGTAGAGTGGAGCAGAAGGGTATTTGGGAAGATGTCTAATTCTGCTTGGCTTTCATGTACCAGTCGAGACAGAGAAATAGTAGGATGGTAGAAATATAAGCCATTGGTGGAGTGGAGTGCAGGGAGTGTGAATCGAGATACTGCGTTGATCAAATGAAATACTGAAATACTTCACATCCGTTAGTTTGCTTTGTACCTGTCAGATTTATTTTCTTGCAGTCTTTTTAAAGATTCCAATAGTAGATTGGAAAAAATCTATATCCTGCCTCTGATTCCCTTGTTTTTGCAATTCTGACTCCAGACTGTGTTCCTTTGAAGATATGAAAGTCTTATTGGGGTACCCGAAGGGATGATACAAGAAAATTAGCATCTGTGGAATTTCTACTATGTGTGATTCTCTGTATTCAACTGTTTCTATCATCACAACCTAATTTAACTGTCAGATGAATTGTGTGAGGTAAATCTTACAATCTCACTTCATAACTGAGGAAGTTCTACAAATACAGTCTTAGGGCTTTCAAGTGACAGGTAACATGCTTTTCCCCTGAAACACTGTTCAGCAAGGAAGAAGATCAGAGATATCTGGGGAAGCACAAAAATTACACGATCTCACTTTGTGTCTCACTCTTAAAGGAAATCTCAAGGAATTTTCCTTTGATGGTTTTCAAAGTCAAGAACAACAACAACAAAAATTAATAAAATAAGCCTAAGATTGGAGAGGATGAGGAATGTCCTTGTTATATTTATCGACCTATTACATTTATGCACATACACATTTACAAAACCACACAGTATTTTTCTTTTCATATGAGCTGTGTCAATCATCTCTTTTCTGGTTCCAGACTGCAGTAGAATGACTAATAACTGGATTTAGATCCACCAACCTTGTGAGATTCTAAATTGTTCTGTGGTTGGTTTTCCTCCTCTTTTTTATCCCCAGGCTCTTCAATCATGTAAGTGGGGGAATGGTATCTAGTCTTTCTCCTGCACCCCAGTTTTTGATTTATCATTTCTTGTTATAGGTACCCATTCCTGATGAGCTGCCAGTTCATTTAGAAGTTGTTAGTGTACACAGATGTAATTTGCTGTCTTTGTATTGATTCAGTCAGTGATAATTTCTGCTAGAGCACTTATCTGCTGAAAGTATCCAGAAGCTTGATTACAGGAGATAAAGAGTGTGGAATTCTGGTGTCAACAATTCTGGTTTACCCCTGTGTAGCTACAATGCTACCCTCTAGTGGCACACGAGGGTATGACCCAGAGTATGTCAAAGTAATTTTGGCAATTCTAGTTGGGGGGGAAATGTCTGAAAAAGAAATGAGAAAAAACATTCCTTTGAAGTCTGTGCTATGATTTCATAGAGAAAAACTATATCTGTGTATGTCTCAAGAATAAATGTAATATGTATCTGTTTTTAGTCTGCTGTGTAATTTCCCAACATCTCGGGGCACCTGGGTGGCTCAGTTGGTTAAGGGGCCAACTTCAGCTCAGGTCAGGATCTCATGTTCCATGACTTTGAGTCCTGTGTTGGGCTCTGTACTGACAGCTCAGAGCCTGGAGCCTGCTTTCTCTGTTCCTCCCCTCCTCATGCTCTGTCTCTCTCTGTCTCTCAAAAATAAATACATGTGAAAAAATAATAGTTCCCCAATATCACTTGGGATTATTTTAGCCAATGTAGGGAATAATCATTGTTAAAAACAACACAAAGCAAATAAAATATGGACTGTTATAACTTCAGTTTCCTATACCGTGGTTAGATATCATATTTTCTAAATTGAAGAACTTCTTCTTTTCAGTGCATTTATATTTAATTGAATATGGAAATATGAAAAATATGAACTTTTAACTGTTTTAAATAGCAACCTATATTTGAAACATTTCGCATTGTGAGTGACAGGCAATTAAATCTACTTTGCATAAACTTGAATGTGAAGTGGAAACCAACTGATTCTTTGAAGATGGAAAAGAAAGAAAAATGAGTTATTTAATCTTTGTGCTATATGCTGTGGTTCCTGAGAGCAGGGAAGACAATTGATAGGGAATCAGGAGAACATGAATGCTCATTTTTGTAACACTGTTGTTAGCATTATCTAAATGCTAGTGTAAAAAAGGAAAGAAGATTAGAAAAGGAAACAAACTACCTTCTTACTAATGCTGTGGCTTACATTGATCATTATAGATGAACAACAGTAAGCGTCTTGAGTATTCAGATAGGTTTTTCTGGTGTGGCATGATGCCTATTTATATAAATGCTATACTCTATGGGATGTAATGTCATAGTACTGTGAACTTGATATTTGTTATAGCCTGACATAGAAGAATAACAAGTAGAATCAACTTTCTTCTCTCTATATCTTACGATGTCATAGACTTAAAAAAAGATTGGTTTCATTGGCTTCACAGCTCGAGGCCTCTTCCTTGGTAAGGTTGACCCTGATTCACCAAAAGTACATTCCAAATACTTGTTTCTTGTATCTTATATTCCACTGTAAAACTTTCACCTTTGAGCCCATTATCCTTTCAGTACATTTTCTGCCAAATAGATTTCCTTGATAGGGAAGAAAAACTTGGGTGCCAAGAAGCGATAAAGTTACTCTGATATTCTAAAAGAAAGAAAAAGATTTTGAGTCTAAAAATCTCTGTAGTTTCAAAATCCTTGAAGTTCCTTGACTTGTAACATAAAACCAATTATGCACCTTTTTTTCTGAAAAATATGTCCTTGAAAATTAGGTTTTTAACATGAGTTTCTGATATATTTCCTTATAAACATAGCAGGTATTTATCTACAACTTACCGGCACTGGTGACATAGATTTCAGACTTTAAAAAGTTTGGAATATAGTTGGAATTGGAGATGGCTTAAACAAATACAATTAACTATGATATAATCTAGAGGTGCCTCGGTGGCTCAGTCGGTTAAGCATCTGGCTTGGGCCCCGGTCATGATCTCACAGTTCATGAGTTTGAGCCCCGCGTCAGGCTGTGTGCAGACAGCTTGGAGCCTGGAGCCTGCTTCGGATTCTTTGTCTCCCTCTCTCTCTCTGCCCTCCCAGCTCATGCTTGCACTCTGTCTCTGTCAAAAATAAATGAAGTTAAAAAATTTTTTTTTAATTTAACTATGATAGAATCTCATAAGTACAATATTAGAGGTAAAGATCAGGCGCCCTATAAGTTTTCTAAAAACTTCCCTAGTAAAACATGCCATAATAAAATATCACTAATGAGGTGACTTAAAACAATAGCAGTTTATTCTCTGACAGTTTAGGAGGCCAGGAGTCCAAAATTAACATGTCACCAGGGTATTTTTTTCTGGAAGCTCTGAAGGAAATAAGGTACATGCCTCTATCCTAGATACTGGCAGTTTCTGGCAATCCTTCATATTCCTTGATTTGAGCATGCTGTCTCCATCTTCACATGGCTGCCTTCTCTATGTCCCAGTCCCTCTTTCCTTTCTCTTATAAAGATATGAGTCATTGGAATTATGGCCCACCCTAACTAAGTCCAGTATGATTTCATCTCAAAATCTTTAACTACAACTGCAAAAACCCTATTCCTACATAAGATCCCATTCTGAGATCCTGGGTGGACATGAATTTATTGGAGAAAACGTTCAACCCAGTATAGGTGGTATGGGTTGATAAAAGAGAGTTAACTAATTCAGTCTGGTCTGAGTGGAGATGGAAGATTCAGGAAAATTTATTGAAGCAAAAGATGCCCAAGTTTAATTGGAAAAGATGAGGTTGAAGAAACAGAGAGTAACCAGGCTGTGGATGGTCTCATTTGCCGTGCTGAAGAGTATGCACTTTATTCATAAAGTGCACAACTCTGTGTCAATGATTTTCCTCCTTTTTTTTTTTTTTTTTTTCTTTTTTCAAAAAAATTAAAAAGGATCCAGAAACAAACAATAAAAAAAAAAAAAAAAAAAAAAAAAAAAAAGAAATTAGAAATAGAAGCTCTCTGGAATTGATTTTGGAGTGGGGAGGTCACACATTAAAGTGATGTGCAATTTTAGAATGTCCATTGGATATTTCAGACAGCACTCTTTCCCTTTCTTTCTCATACAGTATTGATAAGGAAATGCCAAAATAACTTAAAGAGAATATATATATACATTTATATACACACACACATATATATAGTATATATATATATATATAAATGAAATAATATAATTATATTAATAGTGTTATATGTACAATAGTACAATATGTATATATTACATTACCCTGGTTTAGAATGAAGGAAGATTACAAGGGATTGACTAGAGGCAGAGAAACCAGTTAAAGACCATTAATGTAGGTCAATATTAGTGATTATGCATATAGCAATGATGATGGAAATAAAGAGATGTGAATAGATTTAGGAACTATACAGGAGGTAGAATTAGCAAGATTTTACAAACAAAAAAATATAAGTAAGACTTACAGTGATGGTTCTCCAGTTTCTTACCTGTATAAATGCCTGGGGAATGAACTACGAAAGTTAATAAAAGGGAAATATGAGTATAGAGGCAGAGTTAGATATTTTGGTTTTGGATATAAAAAATTTTCTGAGTCTATAAGATATTCAAGTTGAAATGTTAGGTGGCTAGTAGGATAAATGGTTGTAAACCAAAAAAGAGAAATTTATAGCATATATAGGGTTGTTGAAGTCATAAACAAGAATGCAATTTTTTAGGAGGAACTATGTAGATCAAGAAGATGAAAATACACCTAAAGTAAAAAAAAAAAAAAAAAAAGTGGCACCTGAGTAGCTCAGTCAGTTTACCATCTGACTCTGGGTTTTGTTTCCTTTCGTGAAATCACAGTTCATGAGGTTGAGCCCCGCGTTGGATTCTGCGCTGACAGCATGGAGGCTGCTTGGGATTCTCTCTCTCCCTCTCTCTGTGCCCATCCCCAACTCGTGCTAACTCTCTTTTAAAATAAATAGACTAGGGGCGCCTGGGTGGCGCAGTCGGTTAAGCGTCCGACTTCAGCCAGCTCACGATCTCGCGGTCCGTGAGTTCGAGCCCCGCGTCAGGCTCTGGGCTGATGGCTCAGAGCCTGGAGCCTGTTTCCGATTCTGTGTCTCCCTCTCTCTCTGCCCCTCCCCCGTTCATGCTCTGTCTCTCTCTGTCCCAAAAATAAATAAACGTTAAAATAAATAGACTAAAAAATTTAAAAAAGAGGATGCAAATAAATCCAGAACAAAAAAATCCCCCAAAAGGAACAGCCAAGAAGCAATTAAAAAATTTAAGAGGGTTAATATATTGAAGTCAAGAAAAGAGAGAGTTTCAAGAGTGAAGGAGACAAGAATGACAATGTCTATGGTTAAGTAACTTATACCTAGAAATCAGTAGTCTTTGTGAATTCATAAAATGTAGTTTTTATAAGCTTTGGAGCAGAAGTGATATTCTAGGGGGCCAAAGACTAATGAACTGTGCAGAAGTCGGCATGTATCTCTAAACGCAGAAGCATATTTGGTATGGTGTGTGTGTGTGTGTGTGTGTGTGTGTGTGTGTGTGTGTGTAAGTAAATAAAATATGTGTCAGGCCAACCTTGAGTATATTTGGCACTTGAGTCAATTCAGTTTAAAGGGAGCAGCTATATTCTAAAGGCCTGCTGTTGGGGAATTTATAACCTTGGTAGGAATGAAAGCCATCAGGTTTTAATTAATTCATTCAGGTTTTTGTTTTTCAATTGCAGGTGATTCAATTTATACTTAGGTTATAGTAAAAGCTTATCGTGTATGTAAAATATACTTCAGTGAATTTTTGCTTCAGTCACTATAAGGTGCTAGAGAGGGACATTTTGACACTATCTTCATTCTTCTGTTACAGAAAACCAAAGCTTGCCCTGGGGAGTACCGAGTAAAGGATAGATTAAGAGTGGCATTGATATATCCGAGAGTATAAATGATATTAAAGAGCAACTGCTCCCATGACTCCTTCCTTATGTCTAGAAATTTGTGGTAATCTCTAAAAGAAATTGAAGTTGTTCAGGGTACTCTATGATTTGTATTAGAATTTACCTAATTGATGCAGGTTGCATAATGGTGCTCCACTCTAGGTCAGCCAAAACAATACTGTGTGCAAAGAACATTTTTAATATTAGGGCTTCCAGTCTATGTTGTTTTTGTTGTTGTTATTGTTTGATTTTTGGCCATCACTTACCTATGACTTACAACATGTAGCCATTTCTAACCACTCTGCACAATTTATCTAAAAGAATCCTTCCAGAATTACAGAGCAGGTGTGATGATAGATTTAGAGGTTGTTTTATATTATCCTACACACTTTGCCACATCTGCTCTCCAGGTACCTCCAATGTTTCAGACTTTTCATCATATTTATAGGTTGTCTAGTTGCATTATGATTGGTGTCGAGGCCTTGAAAAAGAATTGTGGGTGAAGGTGGTGACAGGTGGAACAGGTGGCAGGAAACCAGCCGTGTATATGCGCTTCACCCTGAAAGAGACCATTGAGTTAGCAGAAGCTTGTAGCTGCTTAAAATGTAACAAACAGGATTGGTAGGTATGTGAGATTTTTACTTGATGTATTCACTGGAATAGGTTACTAGTGTATCTTACAAAATTCTGTGGAGACAGACTCCTTTCACTAGAGTAACAAAAAATTACCCATGCAGATGATATTTTATCATAAGAAAAACACTCAGTTTCATACAATTGTGTGGGCAAATATGCACTTCAAACATACTTATTTTCATCAATAATTTTTATCCCTGATAGATGCAATAAAATTACACCTCTCTTGTCCTCAACTGAAATCGGCATTAGTAGATGAAGAAGCCTCAAGCTGTCTCTCAACCTGATATTTCTTAAAACAACCTCTCTTTAATTAAATACAGAGTTTTTTTGTGCAGTTTTTTATCAAAAGTATAAAACGTTGTCTTAGTGTTTTAGCTCACAGTGGCTATTTGTACATATCTTAGGTGCATGAACAAGTGATGGAAAAATTGGGCCCAGTGTACAGGTATTGTGCAAAAAATCATAAAATACCTATTGTTAACTACGTGAAAGAAACAAAACTGTGGATGACTAAAATTTAAGAAATTCTGGACATTCCATAAACCTTGGCATGATGGATTTACCAATATGAGAGGCCAGATAACCAGTCTGCCAGAGGGCAGACTCCTGAGCCTAGAGTCCTGGGTATGAATCCTGAACCACCTCTGAGGAGCCTGGGAGTAAGAGCACTCTCACTTCAAGTCTCCTGGTGTGTAAAATATGGATCATAATGGGGCACTTTGGTGGCCTAGTTGGCTCAGTGTCTGACTCTTGGTTTCAGCCCAGGTGATGATCTCAGGGTTAGTAAATTCAATCCCTGCATCGGACTCTGCACTGACAGCTCCAAGCCTGCTTGGGATTCTCTCTCTCCTTTTCTCTCAGCTCCTCCCCTGTACACATGTGTGGGCAAGCTCTCTCTCTCAAAATAAATAAATGAACTTAAAAAAAAAAAAAAGATCATAATAACTATACTGCAGGACTTTATTGGATTAAATTGAATTAATTATATTAAGTGTTTAGAGAAGTCCCTTGTAAATGTTTAATATCAAAACACTTTGGATGTCTTTATAATTAATATTACTACAGATATAAGATGGTATATGTTTCAAACATCTGTACACACAACATGTTCACGACAGAGTTGTGCACTGCTCAATATACTTAATATATACTCTGTATGCTAGATAACTTTGCTGTTCTGAGCCATGAGCTCAGAATATTTCTAGCCCAGGCCTCTTTCCTGAGCTTCCGATCAATATACCCATTTAGCTCTACCCAAGCCCTTCCTTGGATGTTCATAATTAAAAAGCCCCTGTATTTATTACTGGGCAGCTTTCCTTACAAATTTCTACTCCCACACTACTACTGTAAATATATTTCACTTAGACCAACACATGTGTAGATTGTCTGAAAGTTGTTAGTTTTCACCCATTAATCAGCATCATAACCATTAATTTTTAATTTTTGTCCTTTATCTCTACTGTGACTGACTCTGCCTCATTTCCGTACCACCTACTCTCCTTCTCTCCCTTCTGGTCCAGGAATGGATTAAGGTTGAGGAAGACCAGCTTGGTTGGCTCAAAACATTTCCTGGGAAGTCCCTCATATTTATTAGCTCCACTAAAAAGCCCAACCCCTGAAAATACTTCATTATTTTTTTTTAAATCACACGCAAAGCTTTGTCCATCACCACGGTCTTGATATAAAATGTTTCCGTCTCTCAAAGATCTATAATACTGACATTCCATAACCACACCACCTCTCCTCTACCTACTACCTCCCGGCCCCTTTCCTAACTCCTAATAACCACTAACGTGTTGGCTATTTTTAAAAATTTGTTATTTCAAAAGTGTTTTGCAAAACTGTATCTGACCTTCTGCAGTAGGCTTTTTTCACTCAGCATAAATTACTTGAAGAGTCATCCACGTGGGTGTGTCGCTCAATTGTTCCATTTTTGTAGCGCTAATAGTTCCCTTGAAAAACTTAGGTCCTGGAACTACTTTATTTTTGTGTACTTTTTTTTTTTTTTAATTATTTGACTATAGTTGACACACGACGCTAAATTAGTTTCAGGTGTATAACTTAGTGATTTGACAAGTTTATACATTATGCTACATTCGCAAGCGAAGCTGCCGTCTGCCCCTTACATCGCTATTGGAAGATAATTCACTGCATTCCTTATGCTGTGCCTTTTATTCTCATGACTGACTTACTACATAAAGGAAACCTGTATTTTGTAATTCTCTTTGACATTTTGCCCAAGCCTGTGCTCGTCTCTATTTCTATGTATCAATTTTATTGAGGTACAGTGTAATACACTAAAATGCACTAATTTTAAATGTGCTCTTCAGTGAGTTTTGACAAATACGTATATCCATGTATATACAACCACAGTGATGATAGAAAAATATGTATCATCCCAAAAGGTCACTGGAGTTACTTTTGCTTAATGATTTTGAAATTATAAGCATTCAAATATTACATTATATATTTGAAAAACTTGAATTTTAACATTATTGCAATTGAGAACAATTACAAGGTTTAGAGAATTTTGGAGGATTTAATAAGTGAAGATTATATATCTCTTCAAAGAACACCTCGCTTATTATTTATAAAGAAGGATAAAATAGTTTAATGTTCTTACAGAAGTTGTTTTATGATTCCCAGACATTACTATTTGAAGGATTTTTATAGTTTGTTTATTATTTTGATTTTGTGATAGGAGGAGAAATGTTTGGGAGAACTAAAGAAGTTGTAGTTATTTAAATTATATCTGTTCTCTAATAATAGGAAATAGAAGGTGAGTCATATTTTCTATAAATGGACTATGTAGCATAGTAGTTTTGATTGTTTTACCTTCTAATTTGAGTTTTGTAAGTTTTTAATATATTTTTCACTTACTTTATTTTTTTATTGTAAAGGCAGTATACTATAATAGCACATTTTAGAAACCCAGAGGAGAAAAAAATTGCCACCATCCTACTGTTACCAATACGTATAATTTTATATTCTTTCCCAGTCTTTTTTTTGAATTAGGAAAATATAATAATCAAAAGAAAATTATAAATTAAATTGCCTTAGCTTGATTTCATGCTACTTACAAAAACAAAGACAAGAAAGCTGAATTAACTAATCTCTTCCCAGACATATTTATTTATTATAGTCTCAAAGATAAAGTTTACCCATGCACATACACAGTAACGTGTACATACATATACACAATGCCTGGTCGTCTGGATTTGACTACCTGTGTCCAAATTCTGGCATTGACAGTTTCCTCTGAAAATGAGTCATTTATCTAAATACTTTAAGATTTAGTCTTAGGGTCTTCAAATTCAGTATCTTCTCTCACTATTTGATATAAACACACAAGAATGTAGAATACTGAATATTTAAACAACACTGTCAACCAACTTGATCTTATTAATGTGTTTATAGAACACGTCACCAACAGTAGAATGTATAATCCTTTCAAACCTCATGGAGTGTGTACTAAGATAGAAGAACATCTTGACCCTTAGACAGATCTCAAAACATTTAAGAGGATTCCAGGGGCGCCTGGGTGGCGCAGTCGGTTAAGCGTCCGACTTCAGCCAGGTCACGATCTCGCGGTCCGTGAGTTCGAGCCCCGCGTCGGGCTCTGGGCTGATGGCTCAGAGCCTGGAACCTGTTTCCGATTCTGTGTCTCCCTCTCTCTCTGCCCCTCCCCCGTTCATGCTCTGTCTCTCTCTGTCCCAAAAATAAATAAATGTTTGAAAAAAAAAATTAAAAAAAAAAAAAAAAAGAGGATTCCAGTCAGATAAAGTATTTTCTCCGACTACAATAAAAGTACATAAAAATCGTAACAACAAAGTATATGAGAAAATCTTCAAATAATTTTAAACTACTAATACTTTTAAATAATTCATGGGTCAAAGAGGGAATCAAAAGAGAAAATGGAAAGTATGTTGAGGTGAATTAAAATGAAAAATATAGCACGTCAGAATTAGCAAGAAGCCACTAAAGCCATACTTAAGAGGTCATTTTTAGTAAAAATGCCTATCTTAGAAAACAAGAAAGGTCTCAAATGGATTATCTCAGTTCCTTTTATATACAATTATAAAAAATTAAACCCAAAGTAATAAGAAAAAGAAAAAAATAGGAAGCAAAGCAAAGGTCAGTAAAATAGAAAACAGAAAAACAAAAAAATTGATAAATCTTTAGTCATAGAAATTAAGAAAAAGAATATAGTCACAAATTACCAGTATTAGGCAGTAGAAAAGTGGCATCACTACAGATTCTAGAAATTGATGTGTATATAATATGGGGATATCATAAATAGTTATATGGCAGGGAAAACACAACTTAGTTAAAATTATCAAATTCCTTAGAGACACAAACTATTAAAGCTTAATCAAGAAGAAATAGATAACCTAAATCCTATATCCAGTAAAGAAACTGAATTTGAAATTTAAACTCTCACACAAATAAACTTCAGGTCCACGTGGTTTCCTACCAAACATTTATGATAAAATAATAAAAATCTTCACAAACTTTTATAGAAAATAGAAGAATAAAGAGTAATTCTGATCTCTGTATAGTTAAGATGTCAGTTCACTCCAAATTGAGTACCAGTTCAACACAATCCTAATTAAAATCCAATAATTTTTTTTCTGTAGAAATTGACAAATGTACTCTAAATTTCATGCAGAAATAAAAAGGATACCAAGCAACCAAAACAACTTTGAAAAAAGAAAAAGTTAAAAAAAATACATGATGTTAAGATTTATTGTTAAGTTATAGAAATCAAGACTGTGGACTGGAGTTAGGCAAATGGACAGTGGAATGTAATAAAAACTCCAGAAATAGATTCACACTTATCTAGACAAATTATTTTTGACAAATGTACAAAGGCAATTCAGTGAAGAAAGGATAGTTGTATCAACAAATGATGCATAGACATTAGATATCCACATATCAACAAATTAACGTGAATCTCTACTTCATGTTATATGTAAAAACCAATTCAAAATAGATCATAATCTTAATTGCAAAATTAAAAGCTATAAAACTTGTAGAAGGTAACATTTGAACAAAATCTTCATGATATTTGGCTAGAGAACTCTTAGGACATTGATGGCATAATTTACAAAGAGCAAACTTTTGAAATGGAGTTTTCAAAATTAAAAACATCTACTTTTCTGGGGTGCCTGGGTGGCTCAGTCTGTTAAGCGTCCAGTTTCAGCTCAGGTCATGATATCACAGTTTGTGAGTTGGAGCCCGGCGTCGGGCTCTGTGCTGACAGCTCAGAGCCTGCAGCCTGCTTTGGATTCTCATTCTCTCTCTCTCTCTCTCTCTCTCTCTCTCTCTCTCTCTCTCTCTCTCTCTCTCTCTCTCTCTCTCTCTCTCTCTCTCTCTCTCTCTCTCTCTCTCTCTGCCCCTCCCCTACTTATGGTCTGTTTCTCTCTCTCAAAAATATATACTTTTCCAAAGATACCCTCAAGAGACAGAAAACAGGTCAGAAGCTATGAGAAGATATTTGCAATACATGTATAGGATGAAGGCATCCAGAATATGTGAAGACCTCAAAAAACTTAATGATAAGAAAAGAAGTGACTCAATTGAATGAAAAAGAACAAAACATTTGGGCATTTTATTAAAAAAAAGACAAACATACAGATGGCAAATGAGCAAATGACCACACTAAAAGATGCTCAACATCATTAATCACTTGGGAAATGAAAATTAAGACCAGACTGACATAGCACTCAGCATTTATTAGAAGAGCTAAAATTAGAAAACTGACCATAACAAGTGTTGGCAGGGATATGTAGGAAATGAGACTTTCACTTGCTCCTGGTGGAAATGTAAAATCGACTACTTTGGGCAATAGTTTGGCAGCCTCTTAAAAAGTTATTTATACACATACATGTATCCCTTATGACTGATGTATTCCTTAATTATTTATACAAAAGAAACAAAAGTATATGTTCATAAGAAATGTGTACATGAATGTTTGTAGCATGTTTATTGATGATAACCAAGACCCTAAAACAATCTAAATGTCCATCCCAGGATGAATAAATTAATTGGAACATCCATACAATGGAATACTTCTCAGTTAAAAGCAATGTTTCTTATTACAACATGGGTTGATGCCAAAACACTTTAGAGAAAGAAGCCTGACAAAAATGACTAATACTTTATGTGCAATTCTGTAAAATACTTGAAAACACAAACTAATCTTTTAATGATAGATCAGCCATTACTGGAGACAGAGTGGAGGGACAAAAGGAATTATAAAGGGGCATGAGGCAACTAATAAGGTAAGAGATATATTCACTGTCTTACTTGTGATAATGGTTTCTTGAGTGTATTCATGTGTTAAGTATTAACAGATTGTATGGTTATAATGTGTAATTTATTTTCTGTCAATTATACTTAAACAGAGCTGTTAAAAAATAACCAAAAAAGTACTTTGAGAACTTCTTCAGATTTATTGATTTTTCCGGAATAAATTGAACAATACTTGAGAAAAAATATTGAATAAATGATTCTAGTCTCCATCCTGGGCCAAAAGATAGTGCCCCAAAATGACATGTATTTGTCAGTTTTGTAAATTTTTCTACAGTGTGTTTTATTCTTAGTGGCATATATGAATAGCTCTCAAGAAATAGTCTAACCTATGCTGAGAATAAAATATGTGTCCTAATTCTTCAAATAAAATATTATTAACATATTACATCCCCTGGTAGTAGATATATTCAAATAGCTGAGACATTAGGACCCCCATTCCCTGTTTTTTTTTTTTTAAATTTAATTTGGTATTATCTAAAAGGGTAAAACTAAAGTGAAACAAGATGAAATAATTTTAATAACCATCAAAGTAATCCCTTGCCAGGTAAGCACTAAGTTCCTAGAAATGATCTTACTCTCCTTTACATTTTACATTGCATTCTTCAGTTAATAAAATCACCAATTTTGAGCATGATGACAAGGGTACAATGTAATGAGAAGTCCTGGATTAGGGTTTGTCAACAGAAACTATGTTGGAGATGTTATTTAAAGGAGTTTCTGAGTTTTAACATTAAATGGTTACTAGTGGCTGAAAGATCACCAATTTTCAAATGCATGTATCTAAATGACAAGTTGTTGTATTTTCAAGCTCTAAGATGTGGACTAAAGTAGACCCCACAATCCAACCATTGGACTACTATGACATCTTGGAGCTACTATGATTATTGTAAACATTTTATGCCTTTATTTAGTGCTGAAAACATTAACATTTTATACATCCATTCTACATGGAAAAGCAAATATTCTACATTGTTTTTTTTTATTAAATATCAAAGTTGAGTAATCTTTTTTTTTTATGAAAACAACAGTAACTCCTGTGTATTTAATGGTTCACAATCTTTAGTACATTGTAAAAACACTAAAGGAGATCACAGAGTCAGAACATAGTACTTTCATTTTCAAAATAATATTTCCTACTTACTTGCTTTTCTGAAAAAACTACCATATATTTTAAAAAGTAAACTATTTTCGGTAGCTGAAGGATAATCTGTAGGTTTGTTCATCTTTAAAAAGCTGAACCCTTCAGAAAGCACTCAGCTCAGCATGGGACAGCATCAGCGTGCTGTGACCTGGATGAAGAATAATAGCATTTGAATAACTACCTCTGATTTGTTCAAAGTGATTTCTCAAACAAAGAGAATTTTGGAAAGGGCATGAAGCCATTTTCTTTGTCGTTGAACTCCAGTCTGAGGGATGTTAGGCCTTGGGTTTACAGAGGATGTAGTTTATGGTCTTTTAGTTCCGTCTTAACTTCCCTTAATTTCTAGTTGGGTGACGAATACAATAACTAATTGACGTTTCCAAACCATCTTTAATTAATACACAATTGTTTTGATGTTTTACAAATTTAAAACTACTCGTGCTGTGTGTCATGATGACAGGTGTCCTTTATTTGGGAAATATGATTGAAAAGGCCTTAAGTGGCCCTGAGGCAAACATAAACACATTTTCAAGCCTCCTAACTCAAGTATTCAGACATTCAGACATGGCATGCTCTCTGTTCTTCATATTTACAAGACCCTGTTATAAGGCAGAATATTTGAAAGGCTCAGAGCTTATTTCTCCGTAGCTAGCCAATGACCAGGTAAGAAGACAAACCTTTGTTTGGAATGTGCAGAGTTGGAGCAACCGAGGTCTACTGAGACCCGTTTCCTGCACACACCATGGATCTATGTTTTGTGTGTCACATTTCTTCCACTTCCGCAATATGTTCATGAAATTTATTTATTTTGTTATCTGTGGTTGAAAACCCTTTGTTCTCATTGTTCTAATATTCTGTTGCCTGATGATATCATACTTTTTGACCTGTTCTCCTGTTGATGAGTATTTGGCTAGTTTCTTTAATTGTGTACCATGCAGCTATGACCTTTCTAGTAGAGTTTTTTGGTGACAATGGATACATATTTGAATTGGAAGTAAGTCTAGGAGGGAAACTGCTGCATCATAGCAGATGAATGTATTAAGCCTACATAAATACTTCCAAAACATTTTCCAAAGTATCTGCAGTGTTTTATATTCTCACAAACAGTGGGTTACTCTTGATTATTACACAGCCTTGTCAACATTTGATGTTACTGGTTTCTCACTGTATCCATCCTGGTAGGTGTGTAATAGTATTTCATTGCGGTTTTAATCTGTACTTTGTAATGAAGTTGGGCATCTTTTCATAGCTTACTTATCCTTTGGGCATCTTTTTTTGGAAAGTATTCATTTAGTCTTTTGCCAAATTTTCTATTAATTTTTTTCTTAAGGTTTGTAGGACATTTTTATATATCCTAGATTGTTTGAAACAGTTATGTGTATTGCAAATACCTTCTCAGGCTGTGGATTTTTTCTCTGACTCTCTGGTATTGTTTAATAAAAATAAAATCTTAACTTTAATATTATCCAACATTTCAAAATGTTTTTATGGTTAACAATTGTATATCTTACTTTAAGAAATTTTTGCTTAGGGGGTGCCTGGGTGGTTCAGTTGGTTAAGCTTCCGATGTTGGCTTAGTTCATGACCTCCTGTTTTGTGGGTTCAAGCCCTGTGTCAGGCTTTGAGCTGTCAGCCTCCTTTGCATTCTGTGTCTCCCTCTCTCTCTGCTCTTCACCAGCTCTCAATGTCTCTCTCTTTCAAAAAAAAAAAAAATAAGTAAACACTTAAAAAAATTTAAAAATTAGTAAAAAACATTTAAAAAAGATATTTTTGCTTAGTCCATGATCACCAAAATGTCCTCCTATGTTTTTATCTGAAAGTTTTATTTTTTGACCTTTTACATTTAAATATGCAATCCATGAAGAATTTATTTTTGTGTTTCGTGGGAGACAGGGATCAAGGTTCTTTCCTCCCCCCCCCATGTCATTATCTATTGAATTGGCATTATTTATTATAAAGATGATCCTTAAGGTAGCGTAACAATTATTATAAATCAGGTGACTGAATATGTGCGGCCTGATTCTGAATTTTCTATCTTTTCACATTGGTGAATTTGTCTATTCTTGTGCTAATAACACATTGTATTATTTATATAGCTTTATAATTTGCCTTGATTCTTCTATGGTAGTCCTCCAGTTTTATCCTTCAGATTTTCATGTGTTACATTACATACTGAATTTGTACTTTCCTCCCATGAGTAAGTTTACCTGTCCTTTTAATTTTTTATTTTCTCTCTAAAAATATCTCCTTATACATCTTTCTGTTAAAGATTCATTTATTTTGTTTTTGAAATTTATGTTTCTGGGGTCGCCTGGGTGGAGCAGTCGGTTAAGCGTCCGACTTCAGCCAGGTCACGATCTCGCGGTCCTTGAGTTCCAGCCCCGCGTTGGGCTCTGGGCTGATGGCTCAGAGCCTGGAGCCTGTTTCCGATTCTGTGTCTCCCTCTCTCTCTCTGCCCCTCCCCCGTTCATGCTCTGTCTCTCTCTGTCCCAAAATAAATAAAAAACATTGAAAAAAAATTTTAATTTATGTTTCTGTGAGCACTACTTAAGTTTTATTTTCTACTTTTTAGTGCATATATATATATATATATAAATTATATATATATACACACACATATATATACATATATAAATTATATATATATACACACATATATATACATACATATATATATATGGATTGATCATCTGAATTTAAATTAATAGTTTGTATGTAGATTCTTTGGAATGGCTATTATTAAAATTATGTCTTGTGCAAATAATGACCGCTTTATTTTACCCTGCCAATCCTTAGGTCACTATTTCTTTGCCTTACCACACTTGTTGAGATACCAGTACAATATAGAATAGAGCAGCATTATCAGGCATGCTGGTTTTGTTCCTCATCTCTGAGAAAATGTTTCAGAATTTAATCATTTTTAAATATATTTGTTTTGGGGCTTTTTCTAGATTATGAGATTAAGAAAGCTCCCTTCTGTTTCTAGTTTACTGAAGTTTTTTTTGTTTTTTTTTTTTAATGTTTGTTTATTTTGAGAGAGAGAGAGAGAGAGAGAGCGAGCTGGCTAACATGTACCTGCATGAAGGAGGGGCAGAGAGAGAGGGAGAGACAGCGCTTTGCGGTGAGCACAGAGTACAACATGGGGACGCTCTCACCAACCGTGACATCATGACCTGAGCCAAAATCACGAATCCTACGCTTAACCCACTGAGCCAACCAGGTGCCCCTAAAGTTTCTTTGTTTTTGATTTAATCACAAAGGTTAAATTTTATCAACAGAGTGTTCTTTATCTAAGAACTGTTCATATACTCCTTTTTCTCTTAATGTGGTTAATTACATTGTTGCACTTCCAAATATTAAATCATTCTTGCATATCTGAGTAAAACATTGTGATGGGTTACCATTTTATTTTATTTTTTTAATTTTTTTAACGTTTATTTATTTTTGGGACAGTGAGAGACAGAGCATGAACGGGGGAGGGTCAGAGAGAGGGAGATACAGAATGTGAAACAGGCTCCAGGCTCTGAGCTGTCAGCACAGAGCCCAACGTGGGGCTCGAACTCATGGACCGTGAGATCATGACCTGAGGTGAAGTCGGCCGCTCACCCGACTGAGCCACCCAGGCGCCCCATCATTTTATATACTCCTATATTTGATTTGCTAATATTTTAAGTATCTTTGCATCTGTATTTTGAGAGATTCGTTTATAATTTGCCTTTGTGTTTGAGGTCTTTGTAAGTGTTCAAATTAAGGTTACACTTAGTTCATAAAAGAGGTTATAATGGTTCTTTTTTTTTTTTTTAATATTCTGTGGATGAGTTTGTGCAAGACTGTTGTTATTTATTATTCGAATGTTTGGAAGAAATTCACCTGTGAAGCCATTTAGAACTGACATTCTTTTTTAATTTTTTTTTCCTCCAGTAGATTTAATTTCTCCAATAGATCTTACACAATTGCAGTTTTATATTCCTTCTTCTGTCAGCTTTGGTAAATTTTATTATTCAAGGAATTTGTCTATTTTACCTAACCAGTTCATATTATTTTCCAAAAAGGCAAGCGGGTTAGTGATAAAAATAACAGAAGTTTTTGAAATAGGTTAAAGTGGAGAATGCCTTTTTGAACTTAGATGACAATGCAGATATTATTTTTTAATACTTTTATTATCATCAAGCTTATAAATAGATTTGTTCTCTAGATCTAATATCAGTGGAGGGTATGATCGGATTGCCAGGATGCCTCTATCCTGAAGTAAAATATATTTCTTCACTTTTACATCATGTAGACTGTACATTCTCTTTTTCTTTAATTTAAAAAAATATATATATATTTTTTTTTTTTTGAGAGAGAGAGAGAGAGAGAGTGCACAAGCCAGGGAAGGACAGAGAGAGAGGGACACACAGAATCCAAAGCAGGCTCCAAGCTATGAGCTGTCAGCACCGAACCCAAAGCGGGGCTCGAAATCTAAATGGAGAGATCACGACTTAAGCCGAAGTCAGACGCTTAAGCAACTGCGCCACCCAGGCGCCCCTGAAGGTTGTACTTTCTACTCCAATTATGATTGAATTATCTCTTGTCACATTAGTAACTTAACAGGAAGCAAGTGAAAGTCACATAATCAAAATTTATTGTAATTTTGCATAATATTAGAAGAATACTGGGGAGGAAATTGTTCATCAAACAATTTTAAGAAGTTGAAAGATTAATGAAGGATGTTTTCAGATTCAGATGGTAACTTTTCAGAAGTAAAATGCAATTTACCAAAACCTATGTGCCTTTCTTTGTTTCAATATCTTATTGATGAGGATGGCAGAGGGAGTGATTTTTACAACCTTTGCATGTTCTAATGGAAATATGAAGACTCAGAATATTTTCTATGAAATATGAATTTAATGATTTTAATAAAATATACATAAAAGCAAACTTACTATACAAATTAATTGATATTGCATTTGTTAAAAGTCAGTAGCCTTGGGTTAAGAAGGTCAGAATTGGGATTAGCAGTCTTTTATATTTAGATCACTTATTTCTATCTACTTTAAGTATTTTGTCCTAATGTGTGTCTAGGCAAACTGTTATTGACTATGAGTAACTTGAATAGGCCAGGCACCAGAAAAATGGGGGGCGGAAAACAGTGCCAAGGTAGCCCTACTAAAGCCATTTTTTAAAATAAAGAATACCATCTCAAAGAAACAAAATCTTTTTATTTTATTATATAGAATAAGTCTGTAGAAAAATTCTTTAGATATCGTAACATCTGCTTCCTAGAACATGGTCTCAGTATTGCGATCTGCCAAAAAGAGTGTGTGTGAGAAATTAAGACCATAAATGTCAAACTGCTAAAAACATAACACTTTTCATGGTTTGCAGTAACTGTTCTGTTAGCCTAAGAGCTCATTATAAAAATATGGTAGAAAGTAATATCATTTACTAACGATATTAATCATTAATTAATCAATTACTAACTTTTTAGTTAATCACTAATACATAATGAATTTTCACAAATCTAAAAGAAAAAAATTCAGAATGCTTTAGAAAACTGGGCAAGGCATGCAGATGGTGATTGACGAAGGAATACAAAGGGAGTTATGGCATGTCTGCCTCAAAAGTACTATGTAACCATTTAAATGAAGTAAAATTACTAAAATTTAGGCAAAGCTCTTACGATACTTTAAATGAAAATGTTAATGAATTTGTGTGTATAGACACGTATATATAAAAATACAAGAATTGGCATGGCAATATATATGCTGAAATATACATATATGTGCACACACATACCTCTCACACACAGTCTTTCTGAGATGTTCTGCTTATTTTTTAAAGATACATTTCTGGAGTTATAATGTTTGCATCATATCTCAGGTATATTTTAAATGTAATTGGTGTTTATTGCCACATTGCCCTTCAGAAGATTTTATCATTTTACATACCACTTTATAGACATAATTTAAAAATTAAAAAAAAAACACTGAAATATTAATACTAGTAGTCCTCTCTGAATGGATTATAGAAAAATTCAATTGTGTTTTTTTATTCTTTCTGTAGTACAGATCTCTTGTGCCAAGAGCTTGGAAGGCAAAGGAGTCCCTTTGGCTCAGGAGGCTGAGGTGGACTGGGTGTGGATAGGTGATGCCCTAAGTATAGACTGCAGAGCTCTTGAACATACATATTCTACTGTTCTTTGGCTACAGTTGTAGATACCTGTTATTCTCAGTTTGCCTCTGGTGTAAGCAATAACAATGTGTATCTGCCTTTCAGACATAGATTTAGAATACAAATAACCCCATCCATACTCAATGTTGTCATTCTACTAAGTATTTCAGCAGTGCTTTAAAAAAGAAACTTAAGGGGGCGCCTGGGTGGCTCGGTCAGTTGAGCATCCGTCTTCGGCTGGGGTCATGATCTCGCGGTCCGTGAGTTCGAGCCCCGCGTCGGGCTCTGTGCTGACGGCTCAGAGCCTGGAGCCTGTTTCACATACTGTGTCTCCTTCTCTGCCACTCCCCTGTTCATGCTCTGTCTCTCTCTGTCTCAAAAATAAATAAACGTTAAAAAAAAAAAAAAGAAACTTAAGGAGTGCCTGGGTTGCAGTCAATTGAGCAACCTACTCTTGATTTCGGCTCAGGTCATGATCTCATGCTTCATAGGATCCAGCTCTGCATCGATTGTGGAGCCTCCTTGGGATTCTCTCTCTCCCTCTCTCTCTCTGCCCTTCCCCCAATTGCGCTCTTTTTTTTTTTTTTTTTAAGAAAAAGAAACTTAAAAGAGAGCCCCTATCCTAGCCATTACATATTTATAAACAGTCCTTCAGTGAAAGTTACATATAATTCAGTTAATATAAGGAGGTACCATGTCTGGCACTTTGACTATTGGAAATAACTATTTTGTTAGTCACGAATTCACGATGAAAACATGATAGGAAGTAGTATCATTTAATGTTTCTGAATCACCTAGTTGGCTAAATGGAACAGAAACCTGTGTAAACATAAAGCGTGATACTTGCATTTCTGGAGTTTATATACACATAATCTTGATCACTAGAGGTGGCAAACGTATTTTTTAGAAGCATCAGATGCTTGCACATCTCCATAACATTGAATAATTGAGATGTGACATTATTAGTACACTGAATTACCTACTTAGTTGCTGAACATATACCTAATGCTGAAAGTGTATTTCCACCTGCTTCAATTTGATCTTTTTGAAGAACCTGAATGTTTTGCTGTGACATATCACTAAATTAGAATAGATAAAACTAGGAATGAGAAAGTTGAATTTGAGGTAACTTGAGGGATTTTAAAACTCAAGTGGGTCATGCCAATCACGATTGAGAACAAGAAAAAATGACTTTTTTTTTTTAAATAGTTTTGCTAAGTGATTTTAGGGCAAAAATGTATCCTCTAAACAACCTCAAATCGCTAACAGCATGGAGAAAAATTGGAGAACACTTAAGTTTGCAAATGAAGATAAACAACAATAATAAACTTGGAGAGAACATAAAGTTATGTTTTACAATAATGACAAGATCTTGTTTGTGTTCCATGGTATAACAGAGAAACACAGAGGACCAAACAGACCCTGATTTAAATTCTGAATGCACAACTTGTAGGGTGTAGGACACACATGAGTTCCCCAGGGACCCTCTGGTGTTCTTGGAGTCAGAGCCCAGAGGGAATAAACAAGAGACTGGGCAGAGGGATAAACATTCATGGCTGTATTTCCCTCGACTTGCATTACATTGCCAAGGTCAAAAAGGAGCTGAGGTCTCTGAGAAATGGCAGCTGTAATTTGTGTGGCCAGATGTCAACAACTAAATCAAAGCAAGAGGCTTGGATGAGTAATAAAATATAAGCACTTGACTGTGGTATTCTGAAGAGTAAACATACATATTAGAAAACCAAGAAACAAAAACATAAAATCTGGTCACAAGTGTGAGTTCCTACATTAAAATCCCTATGATCTTGAGCAAACTTATAACCTCTCAGAAACTCAGTTTCTTTATTTCTTCTTTGTATCTCTGGAGGCTATATGAGCCAGGAATGAATGAATGTATGGAAAGCTTTTCTGAAGAAAATAAAAATAATACACACTCCTTGCAGGCAGCTTAACATAGTAGTTCTTAGTCTTGGCTCTAGTTACAAAATGAAAGGAGTTCAAAGCTAAAGTTTCTTAATTACTAGGCATGTGGCCATTCGTCTTCTCTCTTGGTTATAGTTTTCTTAACTTTCAAATGGATATGTCAGTGGTGCCTATTTTCTCCGACGTTTTGGTGATTAGGTAAAACACCACAGGTGAAGCATTCAGTTCATTGCCTAGTACATGGTATGCCTTCAAAAAATACTGGCTGCAGTTATAAAAATGTGAAGCTGTCCTTAATCACTGGCATGTTCAGAAAGCCCGATAATTATAATAATAAGTGTCAGAAATGATAACAGTGACTCTAGTCATTCAGTAAAATTGGATTATTTTCAGGAAATGTCCTCTCTCTCTCTGTTTTTTTTTTTTTAACCTAGCTGATTTTATTTTGGTATAAATCATCCTAACACAAGAGAACCATGGTTTCTTAATTATGTGCCCACGAATTCTAGAAAAACAAAGGTGAAAGGCCTTTCATAGTTAATATTATACTCTGATTTCTGTGTCATTACCATCACAATAGGCTTTTGTATTAGTTGCTGGGAAGCATTAGCGAGGGGAAAAATATATTTTTATTGGCATCTATTAATCAGTACTGGAGAAGCAGCTGAAAGGAAATTCACAGCAGTTTCTCTGTTCACATCAACCAGGAAGTTTCCATAAATCCTTGCTCCTCTAACAATTGTATGGTGGTCAGAAAGTGTATGTTATAAAGTAGGTTGCTGGGTGTGAATACTGTCTCAACCAGTTGCTAGCTGTGTGACTTGGGGCAAGTTGTTAAACATTTCTGGGCTTCAGATTCCACAGTCTTGGAAAGACAGAAGAAAAGAATGAATATAAAGTGTTTAGCGTGCTTGATGCTATATTTTATTTATTTTATTTATTTTTGTTTTTTATTTTATTTCCTTTATTTTTTATTTAAAAATTTTTAAAGCTATATTTTAAGATACCTGCAGAAAAATACTGACTTGAAGGGTTACATACACAGTGATGTTTATAGCAGTGCTATCAACAGTAGCCAAATCATGAAAAGAGCCCAAATGTCCATTGACTGATGAGTGGGTAAAGAAGATGTGGTGTACATATACACATATGATGGAATATCACACAGCCATCAAAAAGAATGAAATCTTGCCATGTGCAACAACGTGGAAGAATTTAGAGTGTTGTGTTAAGCAAAAGAAGTCAGAAAAAGACCAACACCATGTGATTTCACTCATATATGAAATTTAAGAAACAAAATAGATGAACATGGGATCGGGGGGCAAGAAAGAGAGAGTGGCAAACCATAAAATAGACTCTTTGCTATAGAAAACAAATTGATGGCTATTGGAAGGGAGGAGGGCAAGGGGATGGGTTAAGTGTATGATGGGTACTAAGGAAGTCACTTACGATGAGCACTGGGTGTTGTATGTAAATGATGAATCACAAAATTCTACACAAGATACTAATATTACACTGTAACTAGAATTTCAACAAAAACTTGAAGGAAAAACAAAATCCCTGCATGGCAAGAAGTAAAACTGATAGTCATTATTAGTGATCATCCTCAATATTCCATTAGAATCTACAAAACTGACCATTGTGGAAGGTATTAGAACATGTGCCATCAACAGAGATGGCCCATCTGGAACTAAGCAGGCAGAAATCCATTAATGTTTGAATATCCATATAAAATCTTCTGTAACTCTGAAATTTTGTGATGATTTCACACTAAATGGATTTCATACTAAATTCCCACAATGAGATTTTATTAACCATTTTATACAATAAAATTAGTTTAAAAGTCCTCTGTATTAGCTTGGAAAAAATTATATCAGTGAATAAAATACTACTACGTATTTATAATCACTTTTTTAAATCAATTGTATGAACAAAAACCCGTAATTTTTACTGTCTAGGAAGTGAATACTAGTGGAGGAAAGCAGAATGACAATTGCCCTCTCTTACTCTTTTATTTCTTTTTCCCTTAGATCTGACAAAAATAAAATTACCTTATTACAATTTTAATGACTAGGTTATATATCAGAACTGCAGGACTTTCTCTTCCTAGAACCAAAAACCACAGACAATATGGAAGAATAGAGTAGACCTTTGAGGTTCATGAAGAAAATATCTCAAGAACTTCTGGTATCCAATATTTTCATCTTTTTGTTAATACTCTTTTTTAATGTTTATTTATTTTTGAGAGAGAGAGAGAGCATGAGTAAGGGAGGGGCAAAGAGAGAGGGAGAGAGAATCCCAAGCAGGCTTTGAGCCCCACGTGGAGCTCAAACCCATGAACCATGAGATCATGACCTGAGCCAAACTCAGATGCTTCACCGACTGAACCAAAGGGGTGCTCCATCGAATATTTTTAAACACAACTACTGTAAAGCATAACATCTTCCCAATAAAATAGAGCAGAATCTAATCAGTTATATATGACCTTTGAAGGTTCATTATTAGACTTAAAGGTAACAATAATGGCAACATGTATGAAGCACTAACTACCTGCCATGTACCATTTCAAGCCTTTTTTAATCCTCACAACGATCCCATAAAGTGGGTTTTTATTGTTCCTACTCTCATTTTAAAGTTTAAAAAACTGAAGTAAGAGGAGTTAGGCAATTAGCTTTACATGGTGCTGATGACCTGTTCATCCAGGCAGTCTGGTTCCTGAGGGCTCTTAGGCGCTGGACTGTTCTCCCTCCAATATAAACAGTATGAAAGTCCTTTGGAAAGCTCTTGTCATAGATAAGGTCCACATGCTTGTTGATATGCAAAGTCTTGTACAAAGCCTTATTGTACTATAGATATTATGCTGTCAACCACTTATTAAAGAGTGTTTCTCCCACAGGATTCTAATTCATGCCTTAGGAAACTTGCACATTATCATAGTCAGCAAACCATCAGGCACTTGCAAAATACTCAGAATTGACTGACAGGATTATATTCGTGATTCTCAAGAAGCTTCCATATAAATAATGGTAAATTTATAGCTAGTTAGGATAACTATATTTTGGTGAAAACAATCTATTTGACCTATTTTTAAAGGGAAAAATAAAACATTTAAAATGTCAAATAATGAAATTCATCAACAGCAGGTTTCCTCTTTTTTGTGAACTATAGATAAATGATTTTATGCCCCCTCCCTTTGTTTTCTAATCATATTTAAGAGCTATGACAAGCCTCCAGGACTTTATGGACAGAATCGGGCCACTGTGTGGGTAGGTGGAGGTTTTGATGACAACAGAAAACAATGGTATTATTTCTCTTTCTGTTCATTTTTGCTCTCAGGTCCTTTTAGATCTATATGATAAAGCTTGAATGTTTTTTCCTCCTTGGAATGTGCTACTCATACTTTAATTGAGGTTGGAATGTGACTCCTAAAAAAAGAAGGTGAAGGGCAGGTTACTTAGGAATTTGTCTTTCCTGAATATCAGAAGGGAAGGACATGGGTGAGGAACAAAGGTGACCATAAACTACATCCTAGCACAGCAAGGAAGGGGAGTGTATAAAGGCTTAAGGTAGAACTCCTTTCATGAAATAAGTAGGTTGAAGCTGAAATCTTCTGCATCTCATTTGACTAATCCCAATTCAGTGTAATGCACTAAATACATATTGAGCTCTTACTGGCTGTTAATAGAGCGAAGAAGCAGTATGCTTCTTCATGGTGGCTAGACTTTGCCTTGGATCAGGATGAATATTTCTTTTTTTTTTTTTTTTAATGTTTATTTGGGAGAGAGGGAGCATGAGCATCAGCTCTATGCTGATAGCAGAGAGCCCAATGCAGGGCTTGAACTCAGGAACTGTGAGCTCATGACCTGAGTCAAGGTCAGACGCTTAACTGACTAAGCCACCCAGGCGCCCCAGAGTGGATATGTTAATTATAGTTCCCAATGAAGGACCATAGTGTATATTCACCTATCTGTGGAAAGCCTTTGTGGAGAGTTCATAGTCTTTTTGTATTTTCAGGGTTTTTTTCCTCTTAATTACAACTATCTTCTTATTTCCTCCTTTGTGTAAAAGCTTATATCCTAATCTGTTGTGATTTTTACTTTCTTCCCAGTTTAGGTGATATGATAGAGTTAAAACTGTATATTATTCACCACAATTGCTCTTTATGTAGAAGATAAATCTTGAAATGTACTTAGAATGGGGAATGAGAGGAAAAAGCAATGTCCCAGAGTGGAAATGAAATATAAAATAATCTTAGAGAGACTAGAAGTAGAATTTGCTTCTGAAAAGTTGAGCTGAGGGAGTGGAGGTAGGCAGGAGGGCAGTGGAGAGAGAGGGCCAGGCGCAAAGTGAGCTTGTCCTAAATAAATCCTTGTTAACTGAGTGTGGAAACTTGAATCTTTGCCACAATCACTAAATTAGTTAAGTTGAACAAGCCCATAAGATGCTTATTATGAGTATGTATGTATTTGTGGGTAGGTGTATAAAACAATGAAGGGACTGAATTTCAATTATAGTGAATTTCTGTTACAGGAGATGAATCAGATAAAGAACCTCAGACAGAAGATTATGGGTATGTGAGAGTTAAAAATGAATCATTTCCAGTTATATTTGCTTTGACAAAGATTACTAATTCCAAATGAAAGAGTATAAAAAGAGTCCTCCTACTTTAACCTGTTGGAGTTATTTTTTTTTTTTTTTAATTTTTTTTTTCAACGTTTATTTATTTTTGGGACAGAGAGAGACAGAGCATGAACAGGGGAGGGGCAGAGAGAGAGGGAGACACAGAATCGGAAACAGGCTCCAGGCTCCGAGCCATCAGCCCAGAGCCTGACGCGGGGCTCGAACTCGCGGACCGCGAGATCGTGACCTGGCTGAAGTCGGACGCCTAACCGACTGCGCCACCCAGGCGCCCCCTGTTGGAGTTATTTTAAAGGTCCCTAGTAACAATTAAAAAAATCTTATCAATACAAAGTACATCCATTCTCATATTTCTGGAAAATGAAACCATTTTTATAACACTGTATAAAACATTATGTTGCAATACAATGTATTTGAAAAAAATATTTTCCCCCTTAAGTTTTCATTCAAGAGAATTTTAATTGTAACACATGAGCTTTGCAATTTGTGCAGAGTCTGTCACAGAATATAAAGTTTGGTTTTGACTTAGATTCTTAACAGACTCTATAAGTAAGCATCATATACCATGTCCAAATAATGTCACAGAACTTTTGGTATATTTAAAAACATAGTGGGGGGAGATGCTTTCTACAATGAGGTGTGGTCTTTTCTGCTTTGAGTTTTGTTGTATAAATTTTAATGATTCCCCTAGTAGATGGAGCATGAAGAGCAATAAGCAAATAGCTTGATCAAATAATTGAAAATTATGTTACAGTTTACAGAAGAGAATGATGTGTTTTAAGAGCTGGCATTAGTGGAGATTATATTGAATATAGTAGTGAGGAAAGAACTGTAAGCATTTCAAGTGGAGAAAAGCATTAGAGCAGAGATTCTCAGTTTAATCTTTTTGAAAGAGAACTGGGGCCATGGAGGTGGAAACATTGAGAAAGGTGAGATTTGACAGACTGGTAGAACAATTATGATAGCACATTTTACACCATGGTAATTAGTAGGATTGTTTTCCTGAACTTATATGTGTGTGTATTCTTTAAACACCACATTACTCTCTCTAGAGGAATGAAAAATATAAGAATTTTTTTTTAATAAGAAAAAAACAGTGCCTTAATAATGTGTTATAACTCTTAAGTTATTCTACTTGCATTATTTCATGACTCCACAAGCATGCTACAAGTTACACATATGTTAGAGATATGAGCTCTAATCCATAGATAAGGAAACTAAGTCAAAGAAGGTAAGTGGGTAATCCATGATCACATGTTGCAATCAAGACTAGAATTTAAATATCCCGAATAGCTATCATACCAAAATGTATACTCTCATACTTCAGTCTGTTACCCACTGATCCATGTTACATGAGATATTATATAAGATTATTAAGAAACTATTGAATACTTCTTTTTTTTTAAGTTTTCTTTTTTAACGTTTAGTTTTGAGAGACAGAGAGAGATTAGGCTTGAGCTGGGGAGGGCCAGGGAGAGAGGGAAGTACAGATTCCGAAGGAGGCTCCAGGCTCCAAGCTGTCAGCCCAAAGCCCAACGATGGGCGGGGGCTCAAACTCATGAGCCCCAAGATCAGGACCTGAGTCACCCAGGTGCCCTTTGAATACTTCTTTAATAGTTCTTTGATATGCTTCAAAAAACTGATTTCTTCAATCTGCTTAAGTATCAGCGTTGCTAGGATTTTGAAATCTCTGTAAATTAAATGAAAATCCACCATAGTCCTTATCTTTTAAAAGCTTATAATCAATTCTAATAGAACAGTAAGGTAGATTACCAACTAAATATGCACAAATCATGCATTGAAACAAGTTACACATACAAATCTTACATTTTTATATCTGATTATTTAAATAAAAAACTTGAATCAAGTTTATTTTTCTTCCTTTACGAAATGTTAAATAAATGAATGAGTAAACAATATTAAGGGGGAAACATTTTGGGGGAAGTAGACTATAAGAATACATGGAGAAGAAAAACTGGACATAATTTAAAAGAAAAAAGTTGAGAATCATGACATAAACATTTTTCTGAAAGAACCGTTGATGCTTTCTTAGTGGGGAGGTCATGTGGCTAGTTGTTTGTGGGACCACTGATTTCTTTGACTTGCTTTAATCATGACCTGTAATACGACTTTCAAGTTCAACATAACAATGTCCATGAATCTTGTAGTTGCCTTGTTCTGTAGGTTGGGTCATAGGATGAGAACATGTGACCATACTAACTGCAACACCAAAACATGGTATGGGTTTAGGAGGGGAAAAATAGGACAGTTTGGCACGTCCATGACCTTGGCACTGACCTTTCTCTATCACTCTGGACACTGTTTTCAAACATCCTTCCCTCCCAGCCCTCTGTCCCCAGGAGCATAAAGGGACCGGAAATCATTCATAATGACTTCCAATCCCTCTTTTTCAAATGATAATGGCATCAAAGGACCAGATTTTATAAATAACTGACTTGATGTCCTAATCATTGGGCTGTATGTATAATTCTCCACTGCGATGGTCAGAAAAGAGAAAGTTCCTGACAGTGTTGATGACTGGAGAGTTAGAAGTTAAAAAAATATATAAACAGTGTTCCAGCTTATTATAACATTTGCTTTCAAGCATAAGCCATACCAAATAAGGTTCCTTGGCTGGATGTAGAATGGAATGCAGTTTGAAAACACCTATTTGGCATGTTTCAATAAAATATGTGCCAAAAACTAAAAACCTTGTAAACATCTGTGGTTCCGGAGACATTTTGTACTTTCATGCAGTATAATCACTCAAAAATCACTAAATAGAAGCTTTCTTTTGGATAAAAACTTCCCTTTTTCTGAAAATTAAGAAAATTGTGCCATTTTTTACTTGACAGTGGAATTTTTCAAATTCTTTATTAAAGCAAGTAAAAATAAACATTTTAATTTTTAGATTTTTCTTTGAATCAGAAACATTGTCCAAAGAGCTTCTCTCTTGGAAATGCTTCTTATGGTAACAGTATTTTGAGGGTTATCAACTGTTCTACGCTGAATTGCAATGGCTTATACTTTCCTTTTTATGTTCTTTGACTGATAGTGCTTTAAAAAGTAAATGTTTATTCCTCTACTGATAACTTATGGAAAAAATAACAAGGCATAAGTATAAAGAATATGCATATATATATGCTAATTAATCTTTACATCAATTACATGATTTGATCAACTGGAAATAAACATTAGAAAACAGTACTGATGTTACTGATGTCTATTAGACCATACTTTCAACAAAGTACAGAGTCATATTTTATTGATATGATCCAGGTTTATTGTTCTGTAGAGGTGGTATGGGACTATTAAAAATAAAAAGTCTTGGGGCGCCTGGGTGGCGCAGTCGGTTAAGCGTCCGACTTCAGCCAGGTCACGATCTCGTGGTCCGTGAGTTCGAGCCCCGCGTCGGGCTGATGGCTAAGAGCCTGGAGCCTGTTTCCAGTTCTGTGTCTCCCTCTCTCTCTGCCCCTCCCCCGTTCATGCTCTGTCTCTCTCTGTCCCAAAAATAAATAAATGTTGAAAAAAAATAATAAATAAATAAAAAGTCTTCATTGGATACCTAAGCCTATAACAGAGACTGCCTTGCGTCCTCAATTTATGCATCTCTACAGCCTTGGGAACAACTGTCACATTGTAATTAGCAGTAAATGTTGGTGGAATGAGCAAGTGAATAGTCTAAACATTAGGAAGTAATGAAGCCATGAGCTTAGACCTCCTTATTGCATGGATATCTAGTTGGGAATACACTGGAATTTGAAAGACGGTGTTATACAATTACTGTAGTATTAGTCACAGTATTAATGTAGCCAAGGAAGTTTTTTAAAAACATCAAATTTATCTCAGTTGAGTGATACACCATTATGCTTATCAGGAATAGTAATGTAACAAATATTATTTAGGGAGCACATATAAATGATTCAAAAAATCTTTCTAACTGAATCTGTACAAATATTCTATTTTAAATATGATGAACTTCAAATATCAGGAAGTTTAAATAACCTGTCTGTGGATTATAAGTAACAGAGATCTGAATCAGGAATCTGAAGCAAGTTTTGTTTATTTTTACAGCCTATAGAACTCCTATCTATGCAGCTGTTTCTCCTAGAAAGACACACAGAATATTATGTATCACTTTAATCTCACATAAAACACCAATGACCAATTTACCAAAGCTAGGCCATGTATCAGCGCACTGCAAGGAAGCACTCCATAGAATTAATCAATTAAATCTCCAGATACATCCAGACACTGCCACTAGACTCCTATACTTGGGTCATACGTTACAGATTAGTGATTACAAAAGGATATGTGTCCTTTGAGAAGATAATGGGAGATGAGGTACCAATGTGACATCAATCACCAGAGAAGTGAAAACAAATAGTGACGTATTTAGATTTGTGATACTCCGACTTTGTCAGTGCTTGTGAGAACTGGCCTTGGTGTTAAGATAGTTATATCAATAGTAGCTGTGAGTTGTTCAATGCCTCTGGCATTGTTTATCGTCCCTCATTCCCTGCTCAGCATTCCACGGATTGCTAATGGGTAATTTTAACAATAACATGCCAGAGACCAGCTCCAGCAACCAGGGGTTCCTGAGGGAAGAACGGCGTCGGTGAAAATAAAATAAAACTAAAATAAAAAACTGGAAAATAAAAAACTAAAATAAAAAACTAAAACTAAAATAAAAATGGACACAGACATGGGCAGTGTGTTGAACTGGCCGATTTATTGCAGTAAACGTAGCATTATATTTGCTAGTGATTTCCTTGTAACATATGTCATCTATGTTTTTCTAACATTACCTAATTCTAAAATTGTTCTTTTGTATAATCGCCCAATAAGGAATAACATGATTGTTTTGTCATAACTTTCCCTCCTGCCCTTTGCTTATTGATTAATTTTTTTTGTTTTTATTGTGTATCTACGTTTATCTATAATTTACAAAGTATTTGCTTTCTGTTTTCATGAAAGGTCATTTATGTCTCAACATCGCAAGTGGAACAGTTACAGGGACATGACCTCTTAGTTGTTTCCCTGAACCATTCGTGGTTTTGAAGAACAAAAGTGTTTGCCTGAGTCCGAGGTGCCAGGAAGGGGGCCAAGAGGGCCTTAGAAACCCATGCTTTATACATTCTCAGAAAGACAATGCACCTAGGAACCAATGAGCCATTCTGTACTTTAACCGACTAAGTTCAATCATCATCTGGAATGCCTCTTGGGGGCCACGTGGGCCCAGGGGTCAGAGTGACCTGTGTCCATAGATACACTCCTTAGTTACCCTAGTGGGGCTTTCGGATCCTTATGTCTCTCCTTCGTTGGCCGCCTTTGCTGGCAAATGCAGGAGGCTATCCTTCCTGCAAGTAGAGGGTCTCCATAGGGAATGGAAAGGGCTAAATGTAAGGCATTACAATTTCTTGCGGAACTTTATTTTCTTCCCTAATGGTTCTTTTCCCAGGGGGCCTGCCGAGGGCAATTCCCGGTACTTTTAAGGCCAAATTACCTAAAAGCAGGAGTACAAGAAGCTTCACTGTCGGCGGGCCACCCTGCAGTCACCAATCCGTCCACAGCCCAGGCTTTGCCACTCAAGCTGGGTAGCCCGGCTTCCAGCAATAACAGACAAGATAGTAAGAGGAGTACATGCTGTCACAAAGAACCACTGGCCATTTTTGAACTCTAACTATTGTAGCACTGATGAATTTACCTAAAAAAATTGTTCATACATGCATAAAAAAGAAATATCACACATATATTTCCACTCATTGATAGCCAGTTTAAAACTACCTAATTGGTTTTTTTTATAAAAAATGCCATTTAACTTGATCTTAAAAGAAATTGAATGTTGATCCCTAAAACAAAGCTTTTTGGCCTTTCACATCAAATTCAAGAATAACCTTTTAGTATGTAAGTAAGATAGCTATAACAGAACTTGAACATAGGCACTTAGTAAATGTTGCTAAGATTTACTCTTCATGGCATTTATATCCTTAAATTACATGATTTGTGGTTAATTACTAGTTGATTCATTAGTAATCATTTCAACACAACATACTTATTATTTTTTCTATTATATAATACACTATATTAAGAACTATTATAATTTTAAATAACTATATGCAAGTTTTATGAGTTTTTGATATTAAACTCGTTGGTTAGTCATTATAAAATGTTCAGAATACCTTTGGGATCAATAGAAGCAAAATATTTTTAAAACCTGACATTATTTTAAAGCTTTTTTTTCTAGAAATCTAGTGTTTACTGTTTTGGTAATTCATATTCTAATCATTTAAAGAACCCGTCTTCACCCATAGTGCGCATTAAACAATCGGTGAATCAACTTAAAGGCCAGAAAATATAATCAAATATGAATTAGTTTATTTTGGATCACACTGTCACCAGTGTAAACACCTCACATATTTATAGGGTTATATAAACCCTGGATATGTTTGAGTCTTTAAAACTTGATTTAACTGGTGTGGTATTAATTTTAAAGTTATTATTGAAACTGGTGTCCCCATGATAAGATTTTACAAAGCTCAAGATCTGGTGCATGTAAACAGATAATTTTTTATCAGAACTAGATACATTAAGCTAATTTTGTACTCGCTTGCAATGTTTCAATAGTTTATAATAAGTGAAATAACATACTTTTGCAAATCTTTTTCATAAAAATGTCTTAATGGGGTCATTGTATAAAGATAATTTTTACCAGAGTAGGGGTATAGCTAAACAAAAATAAGCAAACTACAGTGAGAGATCCTTTTTTTTTTTAATTTTTTTTAACGTTTTATTTATTTTTGAGACAGAGAGAGACAGAGCATGAACGAGGGAGGGGCAGAGAGAGAGGGAGACACAGAATCGGAAGTAGGCTCCAGGCTCTAAGCCATCAGCCCAGAGCCCGACGCGGGGCTCGAACTCACGGACCGCAAGATCGTGACCTGAGCTGAAGTCGGCCGCTTAACCGACTGAGCCACCTAGGCGCCCCAATCCTTTCTTTTTTTAATAGAAGTCCATGCAAGTTGTATTTGAAGGTTTGAAATCATTTCCAGCTCAAATAATTTCCATTTTCTACAAAGCTTTCCCCTTAAATGACGTTGCAAGAACATGTGATCAATGCCTGTAAATGAACATTAGTTCTCCCATCAGACCTGAGAGAGGGTTTGCTGAGGGCTGGTACCAGGGATGAAGCTCGCTCCCATGGGATTTCTTTTGTCCCATCTTCTTCCTTAGCATAGTGACCCATAAACAGTAAGTTCTCGCCTTGATGCCAAATTTAGCAACCTCTACAATAACCGCGTGACTAGAGTGAATTTTTATTAATGCTTTGGATTAAGTGATGGAGATGGGCCTTTGAAGAGTACGAAGTTGCTGAGATTCAGTTTGGGGATTTAGAGAAACTTCCTTTGTTCCAAGTAAGTGGCATTTTTTTTTTTTTTTTTTTTTTTTTTTTTTTTTAGCTTTCCCTTAGGTCCATGGAACTTTGACTTTCGGTGGGTATTAAGTTATGATTAAAGAGCGGTTCCTTAAATATGCTGCATCATGTGCGAGTTTTGGAGATGAAGACATGTGGTAGGAGTTGAAACATTAACGGGACCTCGTCAGTAAAGTCAGTGTCTATGAGAAAGGGTGAACTGGCCTAACTCGCTCAAAGAGCCATTGGCCAAATATCGCTGCTTTAGAGGAAGCAGCAGTACACATACCACACGAGTATATTCTCCTTAGTTTACAAAAATGTTCCTTTTAATGATTAAAAAACCTACTTTCTTACCTACTTTAGATTTCCAGGCAGCCAGTGGTGGTAGTATCATAATTATTTTTATTGTCATTATTATTAAACATTATTTTTAATTGATGGTGCCAGCTTGAAAGTCTCCATATTTTATGCTTCATCTGGGTTCACCTTTCTGGAAGCTGTGCTTTCCCTGTCAAAGCATTCCTATCAGATTTCCTTCTGGAGAAAAGCCCGATGGTGTGGTGCTATTTTCATTTGAATAGAATTAAGTGAGCTTTGATTTTTCTGAACTCTTCAGGTTTTGTCTTGTACAATGTGAATGTGACATTTTGATCTGACTTTCCCAGGTGCCTCCTTCCTGGTTATTTTGTCTGCTTTTCGGCATTCTCTAAGTTGACAAAGACATAAATATACAAATTATGTAACACTGAGGTTTGAATTAAAAAAAAAAATCAGGCTTCATTCCAATATTACTAACAGAGGGGAACAAACATAAGAAATATGTTGTAAAGGTGTTAGGAGAACCAGACTAAAAAAGAAGAATAGGTGCAGTCCTAAAATTAGGAAGCTGATGAGGTACCTGGGTGACTCAGTCTGTCAAGTGTCTGACTTCGGCTCAGGTCATGATCTTGCGGTTCGTGAGTTCGAGCCCCCACCACCATCAGGCTCTGTGCTGACAGCTCAGAGCCTGGATCCTGGTTAGGATTCTGTGTCTCCCTCTTTCTCTTTCAGGACCTCCCCTGCTCACACTCTGTCTCTCTGTCTGTCTCTCTCTCAAAAATAAACATCAAAAAAAATTTTTAAACAAGGAAGCTGGTAATGCCATTGGTCTGGAGGCTGACAGGTCATTGCTGACCCCTCACTGCTACATGGATAACTAGCTGATGTGGATGCCTGACCCCAGGTACTTCTCCTTTCTTTCTGCCTTTATACCTACCTCCAGTGTCTTCTATTGGGAGAAAGCAAGAGAAAAACAACTGGCAAAGGAATCAGACAAATTCAATTTTCTGTCTTTTTTTTTTCTTAAATATAATTTATTGTCACATTGGTTTCCATACAATTTTTGGGATAGGAAAAAAGAACATACAGAAACAAGAAAAATATATAGGTTAATGGTTACAGCAAATTACAAACCCAGTGTCTACCAAAGCTGCCAGTGAGATTTTTAGATTTAGGCTTGAAGCATCCTCAGATGAGTGTGGGAACAGGTAGCAGGAATCAGATTGGTCTCTCTGGTTTGTAACTCAAATGTCTGTGGTGATCCTTTTGAATGGCCCAATTGTAAGAAGGAATTGTTTGTATAAACTGGAGAAAGCACAACGAAAAAGAAAAGTACAACCATCCTAGGAGAAGTTTCAGGTGTTCCATGGGTTCACAGGAATAAGAAAGCACATTAGTTTGCTCTTGATTTCCTGTAAAGGAGGTACAGGTTTTATTTAGATACAGGAGCCCATGAAGAATGTCCCTCTAACTTAACTGCAGTGGGAGTACATAATAGTACCCAGTAGGGGCCCTTTTATTTTGGAGTTAAATCCCCTTTTTTAGACTTTCCATCCTTTGAATAAACCAGGTCTTTGGGCAGTACATGGGGTGAGTTTGTAGTAACTGTCAAATCATGTTTAGGGAGACTTTGGTTTACATATTTAGAGATTTAGGAATTAATCCAGCCTCAAGTGAATAATAAAGCACTGTAGTCTTTATCTATTGATAGGTCTACGATGAGAAAAGTCTTTGCATATAATTACTGGGGGAATACATCCAATTTTCCAGTGGTTTAAATAATCATATGCCCATGGGATCTTATTATTATTTCCACAGAATAACAAGCACAGAAGATTGTCCATACATGGAATATACATGAAAACTGTGACGATTTTTCTGAGGTTTACTCAAGTTGTCTAGTTTAGGCAAACAACCAACATTTAAAGACAATCAGAACTAGAATTTAATATCCATAACAGTGCATTTTGAAACAGTTTTTCTCTCTAAAGACTCCCATTTCCAGAGATAGCCAAATCAAGACCAAATCATTTGTAGAACAAGTCCAGTTTTAACAAACATGGCCTAATTATTTACATAAGCTCAGCAAGAGTAGCAATTGATCATAAGGATCTTTTAAAGTTTGCTTTTCTGGAAACTTTTATAAGGAATCTCCAGATTGAACATTTGGTAGCCTCTCCATGCCAGAAGCCAAACCAAGTACTTTGGTCAGATATGCCTGAAACACCTGTAGAAGTGGGTGAATTCCTCTTCACGAAGTCCCCAAGATATCCTGAGTTTCCTGCACCTGCCAGTAAGGGACATTCTTTATTCACCTGGTAAAGTTGCTGGGAAATCTGTAAGTAAGGTATCAGGCCAACATTTCCAAGGGGTTTTATGGCTCCATGTTTCAAAAAGTCAACCTTAGTTCCTTAAAGCTGTCGGGTCATACCCGAGTCTATGCATGTCCCTTTTAAAAAGGACATTCCAGTCAAAGCCTTGGCAAAACAACCAGTATTTCCAATGGTGTCCAGTTACCAGGAGAAGATTCTTATTGCACTTATGCAAATAATTATAATTGCCATGAAAGGAAAAATACTCAATGAGAGTGTTTGAATTACAGAGGGTTTAGGTAGAGAGAAAAGTTAAATGCTTCAGTTTACAAATGAATATTTCATGACATCTCTGTGTATTACAGATATCTTAAGAGAAATTTTCCTTAATCTGGAAGAGCAAGCATTAGAGAACCAGCAATATTTTGAACAAGAGTCACAAAAACTGTAATCTTCCTTGGTTTATTTAGTTCCATGTTCCTGATTCTTACTCAGTTTGAATGCAGCTTTTTAGTTCTGGAAATTCTTACCCATTTTAGTATTAATCTTAAAGAAGTCAAATACATGTATTTGTCCTAAAAGTTCTTTTTATGAATCTCCTTGAAGATAAAATGCATTTTATGAGAGAATAAGAATAATTATAAATGACAAAATCTCCAAAATGGACATTGTTAAAGATCCGATGCAATTGACAAGGAAACTCGGTTATTTCTGTGACATATAACACCTCAGTAATCAGAATATCAAGTGAGGACCTTATACCAATACCAAAACATTAAAACTTTAGGAATTGAATGTATATTTGAGCTCTTACAGCATTTACCCATGCAGTACAACCTGTGGTTTACCATTATTTGACAGTGATTTTCCAAATAACTTAACATACAGAATACAAAGGCCTAATTTGTCAAAAAGACTTCATTTACAATTTAAATCTTGGGAAAGTGTGTTAAAACCTTAGAAAGTTACAGAGAACATTCTAAATAGGCTTATAGATCATTACAATCTTAAAACTTTAAATTATTTATTTAACCAAGATGGCAGTAAGAGATTCCAAAGGCAAATGTATAGCATTATATAGTTGTGAGCAAAACCTAGCTCCTTTACCATTGGGAAATTTAAATTTAAGTGACCAAAGACTTGATAACGATGAAACCTAAAGCTTTGGTTTTCCCAGCAGACAAAAGAGAAAAAAAAAACCCTTTTGTTTATATTTTCTTATCAAGAGCAGATCAACAATCGAAGAAAATTTTGTCCTTTGAAAAGAGAGAAAAGCAGAATTTCAACCTTATACCAGTTTATTGTTAAAATCCATTCATCTGAACCATAGTCCATCCCGACCACACATAAAACTCCTACAACTTTGCTTTGCCTTCAAATTTTGTCCTAAGCTATTTTTCTCCAAACAACCAGCCTCATTTAGGACAAAATTACTTTCTTTTACCCTCAACAAAAAAACATATTTCCATTCCTTTTGTATTTCTTACATTTCTCCCATTTTCCTGCATACAGAGTTGCTTTCCTTATTTCCATCAGTCTTAAGTACACTTAGCAGAATTTTAACACTTAGAAACCTTAGTCTTCATTGAGAACTTAGTAACCAATCCTAAACTGTTACACCAGAATTCTTTAGATGATAGCTTCATGAGTCAGTTAAGCACAAAACACATTTTCCAATAGACCCAAATAGCCTTAATTTCTCTACAATAAGTCAAAAGCAGATAAACCTTATGTTTAGTAATCAATGCTTCAGCACTCCATTCTATTTGGAAAAGACCTAGATGTCCAATGAATTTCATTTGCTGTGCAAACTTTAAAGCAAAACTTTAAAGTTTCAGGTTACCAAAGACTTTGAAAGCTATCTTAACAATTACCCATGATAACTTTGAGACAGACAAAATTACACATTATTTTAAGTCATCTTTTTTGCTAACAAAGTGCAACAGAGATAACATGAGCTTATTTGACCTTTAGTAAACCTTGGTAGAATAAGTTTCATATTTAATGCTGATAACTTTAAAGCCAGGTCCAACGAATTTATACTTTAGTTTAAATAAGTATGTTCCACTAGGGTCCACTTAAAAGGCAATCAATTTTTTCACATTGTCAGTTTTTACCTGGGATACCAGTAGGGGAATCTGAAGTGGGTGGCCCAAGGGGGTGCTCTTTACTGCTTGACATTTAGGGTGGGAAGAGGAGCCAATGGTGCCTGAGGCACTGAGGATGGTATAGGAACCGGTTATCTAGGCTGCACCTAAAGAGGTACAGAAACAGGAAGGACAGGGGAAGGCAGAAGAGGTGAGATGCCACCAGCAGGTAGAGAAAGAGCATTCATGGTTCATCAACTTTGTCACTGGGACAGAGGAGCAGACACTAAGTTTTTTTGTTTTTTTTTTTTTTTGTTTGTTTGTTTTGTTTTTTCCATCAAAGTGGAAATATGGAGTCCATGTTAGGCTGGAGAAGACGGGGAATTTTCCTGGAACAAATAGAGTTTCATCAGCTGCTTTGGAATATTACTGAAAGCCCCTGTCCTGAGGTAGACTAACCATAGTTGGCTACAATTATAGCTGTTAATCCAGGAAATGAATGAGAGAGAAGCCCTCACATCTATTAGGCAGAGGAACAGAGAGAAAGAATCAGCGTCCCTTTTGTCAGGGATGGCCTGTGTTGCCTCCAGTAACCTGGATTCTTTTAGGAGGCCTATTTAGACAGTTATCATCCAATATATCAAGAGGGAGTTTACTGGCCTGGTTAATGACCGAACAGGTTCTGCAAGAGGCCCTGGGATCCAGGTAGCCATGAAGGCCTGGACCTGGGGTACTTCCATCCATTTCCCCTGTTTACTAAGGTCATGCAGTGTTAGAGGAGATCAGTCCTTTCTCCATTTTGCAAGTTATATTGTTTCCAGTGTGTTAAAAAGGCATCCCAAGGGAGACTCTTTGGGGCTGGAGGAGAAGCTCCCAGGCTCCTCCTAGACAGAAAAGTAGAGAGAAGTTCCATTACCCCTGAGAATCCCCTCTGACTCCTGGGTAGCGTCCCATGCTCAGGTTATGTCAGAGGTTCCTAGTGTCAAAGTCACCCAAGGAATCCCTTGAAGGAAATTGCTTTGACCACCAACCAGCCAACTAAGGGTTCCTCAAGGAGGGATGCTAGTGTCTCTCTGCTTCCCCATTACATTCTAGATTACAGATGAGTGCCTAGTGTATGGACTGCAATACCGTACCCTCAAGGCTGTGCCCTAAAATGCCATGCCTTGAAGAACATGCCCTGATGGTCATGTCCTGATTAGCTAGTCTTTGAAGAGCATGCCGCAGAGGCCATGCTTTAGTTTGTTGAAGAACCTGCCCTTTTTAACCTATGGAAAACACTAGAAAAGTTTTACAAGGGGGGGATTACCCAATTTTATAATTTAAGTAGTAGTTAGTAGAGGACATTGACTGAAAACAGTAAAGGCAGAAATCCATCATGATCTAAGTGACATTCCAACACGGGAAGTCTTTACAGCCAACCTCCCTAGGAAATGGTTCCCTGTTGGGTTTAATTCAATCGGGTACTGGTTTCAGCTGGCTCCACCTCCCAGTGGAGGTCCCACAGCCAGAAGGGGCTAGACCAGGGATGTGGGAGGGATGTTAGATGAAGGAAGAGGAAAATTCACAGGGGAGTCATATGATTGGCAGCTGTGCTAGTCATTTAGGTGGCTGTCCCATGCCCAAGACAGACAACTTTGTATAAGGGTAGGAATACACAGAGGATATCAAGTTTCTGGGTCTTATTACCGTTCAGTCAGGGTACAAACTTCCAGCCGAAAGACAAGCTTTCTCCTCCCTGTGGAGTAGCCACGGGCTAGTTGATTGCAGCCTGAGCAATTGAAATAAAAGCATTCCAATAAGACCATACTCTTCAAAAAGCCCCTGAAATGAGAGTAAAGGGGGAAAAGAGAAAGTATACTCACCATATTTTCACTGGCTCACAGTTTACATGAAAAGACTCATAGCCCTACAAGTTGGGTGACATATGATGAAGTTTTGGGGTGATGGTGGATGGTCCAGAGCTGATAGCCAAGAAAGAATTCTTGAAGATGTCTTTGGTGCAAAAAACAGGTGATTTTGTTAAAGTGTGGGACAGGACCCATGGGCAGGAAGAGCTGCCCTGGGATCGTGATGGGTAACTCATTATATACCCGCAGGTTGGGAGGGGGTCAGGGATAGAGTAAGTCTCTAAGGAATTTTGGAAGCAAGGTTTCCAGGACTTTGAGGGGCTAGCTCTTGCTAGGGAAATGCCACTTATTACCATTTGATAAAAACCTCAGTCATTGTGGCACCTGGGTGGCTCAGCTGGTTGTGTCGGACTTTGGGTCAGGTCATGATCTCATGATTTGTGGGTTCAAGCCCTGTGCCAGGCTCTGTGCTGACAGCTCAGAGCCTGAAGCCTGCTTCAGATTCTGTCTCCCTGTCTCTCTGCCCCTCTCTGCTTATGCTCTGTCTCTGTGTCTCTAAAATAAACAATTTTTTTAAAAATTAAAAAAAAAAAAACACCTCAGTCGTGAGATCCTTCAGATGTATGTCTGAGGGCCACAAGCTTGGAGTATGATTGCCAGCATATATCTTGGGACAGATGAAATAAAGGAGGTAGACTTACAGGATCTTCAAGGTTGGGATGATGTTAAGCTAAGATTCTCTTTTGCTCCTAGCAAAGTGTCTTCATCGAGGAAGCTGAGCTCTTAGTGGGAGGTCACTGTCAGTTTCAGGGACTTGTCAGTGGGCTGTAGGCAGTAAGGGAATTTAATTTTTCATTTGCTTTAGTTTCCCACATTACTGTGGCAAACACTTAAACCCCCTTAAATTTTGAGGAGGGTGATATTTGGGCTCCAGGAAACAGAGTCGATAGGTTTTTGGTGATCAGACTATGGATAAAATTGCCTTTTTATTGCAGTTTACTAAGTTGTCCGTAAACTGAGGGAGACTCTTGTCTTGCATGACTGTGATGTCTATCAGTCAACCATTTGTTTTCTTTCCTTTCCCCTGTTCTTGGGCAGCCAGAAGTGTCCAAGGAGCATCACCCATATCCCCCCTTGAGGAGGTTGGGGGTGTGCCAGCCTGTATTTTGGCCTCAGCTTGCCCCATGCTCCCTCGTTATTCTGAGACCACTTGGTGTTTTGGAAGGTGGCTTTTTATATGTGACTGTCCTTGAATGAAATGCGGACAGTGTTTGTGCAGCTGCTGACAGTTTTATCAACTCTGCCCTGGGAGTAAAACTTCAATGGAAAAGTAAAAGGAAGAAATTTCCCGTAGTTTAGCACATTTATATGGTAACCATATTTGATATTAATATTTTTCTTTTCCCAAGTCCTGGATTTCATGTGACAATTATATTTTGCTCCATTCAGTCAGCAGAAAAGCATTATTTTTATCTGGAGGATGTTAAGTGTAAAACTGCTAATATTTTCCTGTATGATTTTCAAGCTATCTAAATATGGGCATGTGCATGTGCATGTAAATCACTCCCCCACATGTGTATCAATAAAGGCTCTTTGCTATATTTGTTTCTTGATATTGGCTCTTACAAGTTGTAAATGAGACTTTCAACAAACCATGTTGATTCATCTGCAGATTCCTCATCAGAGCTCAAATCAGTTGTTTTCCTGTTTCATTCCCTTAATTATTAATGTTGTCAATGAAGCAGGAATTACCCAAAATGATGAGGAAAGGAGAGAGAAACAATTGGGGAGGAGGAAGGGAAGAAGAAGGAATAGGAAATTTTGTGGAGAAGGGAGGTAGGGAAAAGAAAAGAGGAAGGGAGGGAAGGTGAGAAAGGGAAGGAGGAAGAGGAGGGAAGGTGAGAAAGAAAAGGGGTAGTTGGAGGAAGGTGAGGAAGAGATTAAGAATCACCAAAGTTGCCCATGTGCTTTAAAGGCATTGTTAGCTCATTAGATGAGATAGAGAAAGAACAAAAAAACGAAGCAAACAAAAAAAAAAAACCGCTGAAAAGGAGGAGAAGGTTTGTGGTACTGAAATCTAGCATAAAGAAATGTACTTGCGTACAAACTGAGAATAAATTAAAATTAAAGATAAATAAGCTTTCTATAACAATCTTCATGTGGAAAATTGTTGGCATTCAGAGCTGATGGCCAGGAAAGAATTCTTGAGACATCTTTGGTGCAAAAAGGTGGTTTTATTAAACACAGGGACAGGACCTGTGGGTATAAAGATCTGTTCTGGGATTCTGAGGAGTAACTGATTATATACTTGGGAGCTGGGGAGAGATAAAGGTGACCAGAAGTTTCCAAAGGATTTTTATCTGCTAAAGAAGACTCAAGGGATCCTGCAGGCCTAGCTTTTGTCATGCTAAAGTTGTTTTTCCCTCTAGCAAAGCCTTAAGAATAAGATAGTTGTGACTTCCTGTAGGAATGTTATCCTTTATAGGCCTCAAGTATTTGTCAATAGACTGGTGGTCATAAAGAAATTTAGTTTTATCTTCACTTCCTTCTGCCTTCCTTTCTCACATCACACCTGAGAAATGGACTTTTTTGTTTTTTAATGATGGCTGGCATTTGAGAAATAATTCATATTTAGACAACCGGCTTTGTGGTTTTGTTTAAAGAATGATTTAAATTTCACCTTGTGGGACCCAAGGAATTTAACAAAAATCCCCTACCCCTGGACAAGCAGAGCAACACTAACTCCATTTTGTGCTACACCCACCATCTCATGTATAACCCCCACATGACCTACTTATTGCTTAAGACACTCCCCCACCCTAGTCAGGCCGCTGAGCACACCCTTACTGGAAACCGGCTCATATAGGAATGCGGAACCCCTAACCACCAAAGAATGTAAACCCCGCCTTCTGCCTGCCAAACTTGCGCGCCAATTCTGGCCAGAGTGATAGGCTAGTTCAAACAGTTACTATAGGGTAAATTGTAATTCAATTGGCCACCTGCGTGTGGACTGACATGACTATGCAACTTTCTGTGTGTGTTACAATCTCATTGGCCACTGGCCCCTATAAAACTGCTATGTCTCTTAACCTAGGGGTCTAAGTCCCTGCTCCCCTGTGTCGGGTATACTTGGGCCCAAGCTGGAGCTTGCAAGTAAACCCTCATGGGTTTGCATCGGCATCGGCTCCTTGGTGGTCTCTCGGATTCGAAATCGGGGGCATTACAACCTTTAGTTTTTGGTAGCAGTATTTGTTACATTTTAAGCTGAAAAAAGACTAAGTAGTTATGTCATAAGACTAGAGATACTTATCACATCTTTCAGTATGGCCATAGTGATTTAACTTAGAGCTAAATAAATTACAAGCTTGTATCACATATTAAGCAAAGCTAACTTATTTTATTTTGTTTAAAGAACTTTAGGAAAAGTTTTGACTAACAGAGAAAAAGAAAACCTAATGGAGCAAACCTAAGTCTTGGTAAATTAGACAATATAGCTTTTATTTTCTTTTTCCTTCCTTCCTTTCCTTCCTTCCTTCCTTCCTTCCTTCCTTCTTTTTTTTTTTTTTTAGTTCTAATTTTGGTTTCTAAGTTCATATATATATATATATATATATATATATATATATATATATATATAACATGCAATTCATCTCTCAAACATCTGTGCATATAAATAACTAAACATACATTATAACTTCATGGATATATGATTCCTCAAATGTTCTGGTTGAGCTCTTCATCTGTACTCTCTTCATCAGTGACAACTTACAAAATTTAAAGAAAATTCTTGAGTGCTACCTTGAAAGGAGAAAATTTGACTTTTGTTAAACCTTATTTTAATTTTGACAACCTAATTGAACTACTGGGAAGTGAGAACAAAATGAGCAGCACTTCTGTGTGCTTTTATTAGACTGAAGCTTTTACAGAACTTGTTTGCACTTGTAAAGCTGTTCACATCTGAACTTCTCTTCACCTGTAAACCTTCAAAAAACCAAACTGGTCAGTGAATTCTGTTCAGAGCTAATGTTCAGCCTGATAGAATGGAGTTGTTTCAATTCTTTATTCTGGTACCTGTAGTGTTCACATACCTCTTTATTTCTCATTTTACCTCTTTTCTTATAAAATACCATAAAACAGTAGCATGTAAGTTTATAGATGTAGGTTTATAGATAGATGTACAGACTTTGATAGGTTGGAGTTTTAATTTTTATCAATATGAAAGTAATGATGACTTCTTAAGTCTATTTCAACACAACTGTGTGTTGTTGCAGGTGTTGTCTGCAGCGCTGTGGTTAGAGACTGGTGAGCTCAAGGCCTGGGGACACATTGCTCAGACAGAATCCAATGATTCTGAGTATGACCTTGAGATCTGTAGACGTGGAATCTAGATGTTTCTCTTGTACTCAGAAGAAATCAGTCTTCTAGAGACTGACTGACATGTTATCTCTTACTGATGATGGTTTGGAGTGGTTGGGGGCGGGGATCTGGAGCCAAAATGGCTAAGAACAAATTCTTGAGACACCTTTGGTGCAAAAAAGATGATTTTATTAAGGCATGGAGACATGACCTGTGGGCCCGAAGAGCTGCCCCATGACCACAAAGAGAAACTAATTTTATACTTGGGAGTTGGAGGAGGTAAAATCAAGGGGACGTTTCCAAAGGGACTTTTATATGCTCAAGAAGACTCAGAGGATACCGGAGGCTTAGCTACTACTGTGAAGCTAAGGTTGTTTTTCCCTCTAGCAAAGCATTATCCTTAAGACAGTAAGGAGTTCCTGGAGAAAGTTTTACTCTGCCTGCCTCAAGCATTTGTCAATGGGCTTCAGTTTATAAATAAATTTCATTTTACCTGCCATTTCCTTCTTGCCTTTGTTTCCCACATCATTATGAAGAGGAAGGTGATTTTAGGGGCTCCAGGAAACTGAGTCTACAGGTTTCTAGAGATGAGACTATTGATAAGATTGCCATTTTCTTGTAATTTACTAAGATGTTTGTAAACTGATGGAGACCCATATCCTGTATGATTGTGATTTTTATCAGTTAACCATTTGTTTCTTTCCTTTGTTTTGGGGCAGCCAGGAATGCATAGGGAATATCACACCATATTCCACCTGGGGGGAGGGGTTGTACTAGCTTGTGCTTGGCCCTCACCTTGCCTTATGCTCCCTCATCATTAGGTAGTTGGTTTGTAATAGTGAGAAAGGTGACTAATGAGGAATTAGGTGACTCATATCTGCTTAACAGTCCATTATCTGCAAGTTTGCATACCTTCTAAGGCAGCAATTTATGTTTATTTGGAATTAAATTAAATTTATTTTATATTATTTTAATTTCTGTATAGTTAATACAGTGCTATATTAGTTTCACATGTACAATATAGTGATTCAACAATTCCATGCATCACACAGTGCTCACTATGGAGTTAAATTTAAATAGCTAGTGTCATCAAATCATGACGAGAAAGATTTGTGCAATGCCACTATAGGATAAATTGTGACTCTTAAGGCCTGAGAATATCATTCCCTGGTCGGAGCTAAAGACCATGCAAATACATGGTCTTCTGTCCCTGTCTTCTCTATTTCTCTCTCATATTGAACATTAAATATGGGTCAACAGGGAAACTTGCCTTTTTAGATACTTTAAGGACCAGGCTGATAGAAATTCTTTTTAATATAAGCTTCCAAAACAATTTCATCAAGGATAAAGGATTGCTACCCTGACAATTAAATGCCATTGGCCAAAAGTGGCACGTGATGTCCATTTGTTTCATTAGTCAGTAAAGGCACATAATCTCACCTCATTTTAACAAGGGCAGCAAAATGTCCTTTCATAGATATGACAGGAGAATCAGAGTATTTATAAACATCCCCAATGACCAACACAAAAATCCAAGCAGATCTTTAGAATGTCAGATGATAACATGTATCTTTGTCCTCAAACAAAAGAGAACGTATAGGCCTGAAAGGTAATTGTGCAGTGGAGGTTTCTGAACATCAATTGACCAGAGACAATGTCATTTTGTGTACATCAAGATTGCATAGGTGAAGTGGATTAAAATCGAAAACCAACTTACTTAGACATTTTATTTTTTACCAGGAATACACTCATATGGGTAAAATATAAAAATGAGATTAAAATGGCACATGCTTTAGTAAATTCTGTTTTTACTTGGTCCCTGTATACCTTATTCCTAATCGTTTCCCCACAGGCAGGTTTTTGTTATCCTTCCAGTATATCTTTCCACAAATATTAGCAAATATATTTACATTTTTTTTATTTTTTTATATCTCTTCTTACACAAAATATGACACTATATTCACTCTACTGAACCTTGCTTTTTTTCCACTGGTTCTAGAGAGATTTTTCCATATCACAACATCGAATCTTCATTTCCTTTTAGAGATGTATCATATTCCACAGAGTGAATATTTCATAGAGGACGCTTGGTTGTCTCCACCCTTTGTCCACAAGAATCTTATAAACCTCATTTCTTGTATGTGTGACAAGTACCTGAGAGATAAATGCCTTGAAAGGATATTGCTGAATAAAAAGGCAAATGGATTTTTATATGTAATAGATATTTCAAGTTGCTCTCCACAGATGAGAAATTCTCCACAAACTTTTCACCAAAGTGTATTAGAAAGATTTTTAACTTCTGTTACTCTGACACATCCGAACTGTCAGTTTCATCAGAAATCAGTTGATTAAAGAGCCAATGACATGTTGGAAACCCAAAAAATATTCTTACAGATACAAACTAAATGAGCCTGAAGTTGGAATTTCTTGGGGAGTCTCTTTCCACTTCACTGACAACCTAACTGAATACAGACTTAACTTCCACCCTCCCTCAAGACTACCATTGCTCAGGCGAACCATTCTGTTTGAATATGCTGGTGTATTATAACCTCTTCTCAAGACTCTCTTAAAGAATGCACATTACTCATTTCCTTGAAGTTTTACATAAGTCTCTGGGAGCCCAGAGCAAGCAGAGAACAAGTTGCTGGTACCAACCTGGGGATGGCAGAGGAAATGTATGCCTCCTCCCTTCCCTTCTTCCCCAACAAGTATCACTCTTGCTTTCTCTGTGCCAGGCTTGCAAATAAAATTGATAAAATGGACTCACAAGAAGGTTCTGACATGATAAAGACAAGTTCCTTTGAAACGCTGTCATTAATACAAGTCAGTCTTCTGATGAACTTTGTAGTTGCATGCCATCAAGACATGGCTTACTGGCCTACCAAACTCCTGGGTTTGAAATTGTGAACAGTTCTAGTTCTGACAACATTGAAGTCTTGACTTGTCCATTGAGTGTTGAAGCACCATTTAGAGTCTCAAATGCAAGCATTGATTTTCCTCTTCATTCTCTCTATTCTCAGATTTCCATTTGTCATTTCACCTTCCTCCTGAGGTGAAGCTGCTCTCAGCTCCCTGGTCACGATGGCTGAATAAGTTGAGACATACCCAGGTGTCTCTGTCCCAGCACTCAAAGCCATTCCACCACAATTTTCTTGTCAGCCTTTAATCTGAGAAGGCTGTTTACTTTGTTAGCCAGTGCTAGAGGCAAAAGAAGCCCTCATCCACCCTGTATCTCTTCTATTTTGGAATAAACACAGTAAAGGAGGTACTTTGAGGGATGGGCAAGCAAAATAAACATTGCTGTTGTTCTTTCTTTGTACTTCACTGAGAACTGAACTGATTTCTGATGTCTCTTCTCTAGGACAGAAATTAATATTCAGAAAGTGATGACTCTGGTCATTTTTTACCTTCTTTCAAAGCATATATTTAATTACTGATTCTCAAAACTTTCAAATAGGGCCTTCCTATCTTCCATTAATTACAAAATGACCACATCTTCAAGCCCACTCATTACTCAAAAAGATGGTGGGACATTTTACTCTTAGTTTCTGTGTGCAGTGCTGATGAACACAGCAATGCTAAGTGAGTGGCTGATTTTTTAAAAAAGATCCTCTCCCCAAATGACTAATCCATACAGTTTTAAGTATTCAAGAAAATTCAAATTAATTTTGTGTTAATTTACCCCATGAAATACTGGTCATTCCCTAAATTTTACATCACAAAAGCTGGAAATTATCTTAAAATGAAAATGGAAATACCTGGAGTTAGTTGCATATAATTTTATGTAGTGTCATAGATACAAATTAAAGGTTGATTTAATTTTTTCCAGCTATGATATTTTCAACAGTAAAAAGGTCTGTCCCACCACCCCTCCTTCCTCTCCTCCCGGCCTCCTCTCTGTATAGTAAATCCAAATACAGGTATAAGCATTCACTGTGTTGGTGGAGGGGGGATGGTGTGGAGTGCCTGGTAGTGGGGTGGGGCACAGAGTGGATGTGTGAGCCAAGTGGGATTTTCCACAAGGTCTGTTTAAAGAGCCGAAATCTCAATTCAAAAACAGATGACAGATGACACATGAACACAGTGATCGAATCACTGATTCTTTCGAATTAAGTAGTTTGTGCGATGTTTAGTGTGCCTGTATTATTAGCATTTCTTTTCCCTCTGTTTTAGTAATACAGAATAATTAATCTTTTTCAGTGAAATCTATTTGAGTCACAAAGCTGCATGTTTTATTGAAATAGCTATGCTGGAAAAGATCCGGCACCATAAAGGTAAAAATAAAATTCTTACTCTCTTGAGCTGATTTTGTTGTTTCTCCTTCATTCCATAAGAATGGAATATGTATACATATCACTTATTTGAAATCTGACATGTGAGAATATTTTCTTGTTAGGTTATAAAAATCCCTTGATTCATTTAAAACATTGTGGAGATAAATTATAATTTATTGAGTATTTAAAGCCATAACTTTTTACATTTTTTTTAAATTTTTTTTTAACGTTTATTTTTGAGACAGAGAGAGACCGAGCATGAAGGGGGGAGGGGCAGAGAGAGAAGGAGACAACAGAATCGGAAACAGGCTCCAGGCTCCAAGCCATCAGCCCAGAGCCCGACGCGGGGCTCGAACTCACGGACCATGAGATCGTGACCTGAGCTGAAGTCGGATGCTTAACTGACTGCGCCACCCAGGCGCTCCTGCTTTTTACATATTAAGAAGCAATTTCATGAAAAAAATATACCTTTAGAATTTCTGGCTGTTTCCTTAAAATAGTTCATTTTATACGGAGTTACTTGGTCAAAGGATATTTCATTTTGAAAGATTTTGATAGATATTTTCAAATTGTCCCCTTCAAAGGGCTCACTAGGCTCCAGTAGTAGATGATTAGTTTCTTACTAATTGCATCCTTGATATCATTGAGATACATCCAGGTCATATTGAAAATATCACTCACTGGTATGACACGGGCACTGGACAACGAGAACTGACCTTGGCCATCAGCAATGTAGGCTGAATATTTTTCCTGTCTCTGTCTTTCCATATACATATCACAACAATATATTGTAATTTAACTTCTTTGGTTTCTGATGGTTCTGAGCATTACTTCAAATGGGTTACTTTGTTGTTGTTGTTGTTGTTGTTGTTGTTGTTGTTGTTGTTGTTTTCCTCCATGAAGAAGTTTCATGGGAATAAAATTTTAAGGGGGAAAAAAAAGAGAGTGAACGTTTCATATAGTTATTATCTTTGGAAAATAAAAAGTAAATATCAAAGCATCACATTTTCCTCATTTGATTTACACTTTTCTCTCTTCATTTCCCAATTTTCTACTGCCAACCTACTTACATTTCAAGAAGCCAAGAGGGATATTTTGACCTCATTACGTGGTTTGCTGCTTGGGGAGCTTTTGAAGTAGGTAATCAAGACAGGAAGCATTGACATCTGGGTTGCTAAGAGGCACAGTAGAAGGTAGCATGAGGTCAGTAAAAATCCCATTTTTAACACAATTTTTGTAGGATTAATTTTGAAAGAGCACTGCTTATTTATTTCTGTTCAATCTATAGCACCATTATAGAAAATTGGTATACAAAACACCATTTGTAATCTCACAGTTGTTAATTTAAAATTTTTATTACCTCTATTAATGTAAAATATTACTAGGATTATTATAAGATTGCTTTCCACATGATTCTAGGCAAAAAAGATTGTAAATATGTATATAAATGACATACATTAGATATTAATGTATTCTAAGTCATTTATTTTTGCTCATGGAAAAAATTTTAAAGTAATAAAATATATGATAGACAAACCACAGCTTCAAGAAAAAAATGATGGCATTTTAAATATTTGAGATATTAAAACATGCAAAATTGTTTAAGACCATGCTGTGGTTTATTGGGAAGTAATAGCATACTTTCTATTTGTCCATTACACATGAAAAATGTGCTAAAATAGGAAGCTTAAACAGTTAGCTTCTTTGCAAGCTTACTACGGGAATTGATTGTTGCTGAACAAGATTACAGGTTCAATTATGAAAAGTAATATTTGCTACTCCCTAAAATAACTGGGAAAAAAATGAAATTGTCAGAATAATTTCATAGAACATTTTGAGAGCAAACCAATGTATACTACCATTACTTATTCATTGCATAGAAACTGTGGATTTATCATGTTTGGTGGAAAGAGATTTAAAATGAGAGTTGGGTCTCTCATTAGTGTTGAGGTCTTACTTCTGTTCTATAAATGATCTGTAGCTCCATCTCCTGATCTTTAAAGTCAGAATGGTTACATTTACATCATGCAGTGGTTTTCGATTACACTGCACTGGCAATTTTTATCATACTAATACCCGCTTTTCATCAAGTGGCATTTGTATAAAGCATAAAAGAAGAAAAAGAAAACAAATTGAGAAATAGGAATTTCTTAAAGTTAAAATTATCAAATATTATGATCTTAATTACATGATTACTTATAAATAAAGTAAAAAAAAAAAATGAAAACTTGTGTAACAGAAAATAACCCAAAGACATCAATGGGCATTTCACATAGGAGGAAACAAAAATAATGAATAAATATAGGAAATATATTCAGTGTAATTATTAATGATAAGGTATAAGCAAGTACATGGAATTAAAACTATATTGAGAATAATTTTTATACCTACTAAACTGATGAATATTAAAAGTCTTGCAGTACTTGATGTAAGTAAAGGTATGAAATATAGGAAATACATTGCTGGTGGAGCTGTAAATCTGTATAATACTTAGGAAAACAGCTTGGTATTATTTATTGCATTTAAAGATGCAAATACCTTATGATCCAGAAATTTCTTTGAAACATACCTAGTAAAAGTTCTTTTTGTAATTTTTTAAATATATATTTTTAATTTTTATTTATTTTTGAGAGAGAAAGAGACGGAGTGTGAGTGGGAGAGGCGCATGAGTAGAGGAGGGGCAGTGAGAGAGGGAGACACAGAATCTGAAGCAGGCTCCAGGCTCTATGCTGCCAGCGCAGAGCCCGACATGGGGCTCGAACCTATGAACCATGAGATCATGGCCTGAGTCAAAGTTGGATGCTTAAGTGACTTACCCACTCAGATGCCCCTTTTTTTAGGTATATTTTTTTAATGTTTATTTTAATTTTGAGAGAGAGAGACTGAGCATGAACAGAAGAGGAGCAGAGAGACAGGGAAACAGAATCCAAAGCAGCAAAAGTTCTTTTAAGAATCAAAATCTGGAAATAACTAACATTCCCACTGACTAAGGATTTAGCACTTAAACTGTATATTCATATAGTACTGTATGGGATATGATATATATGGTATGTATAATGTAAATTATATATATTATGTATTGTGTACATATACAATCTCATGATGGACAAATCTCATTGAAAACTTTTGGGTGAAAATAAGCAAGTTATGCATGACAACACTTGAGTTTATTTATATAAATTTAAAGGTATGAAAAATATAATATTTAAGGACATATGCATATGCAATAAAACTACAGAGAAGACAATAATAAATACAAATAACAGGACTTTTTAAAATCTGGATATCAGGGAGAGGATAATATTAGAGAAAATGTATTGATAAATCTAATTTATTAAGCTGAGCAGTGTTTGATTCCATTTTATATTTTATATGTCATAAATACTATTCTGTAGGTTTAAAGTATTACATAATCCACTTGAACAAAACAATGCAAGATTCTTCCTTAGAACTCTGCTACTTTCACAGATTAATTTCCACATAAACTTTAGTGTTATTTTGGTGAATTAAAAATGTTCCTGTTGCGGGGCGCCTGGGTGGCGCAGTCGGTTAAGCGTCCGACTTCAACCAGGTCACGATCTCACGGTCCGTGAGTTTGAGCCCCGCGTCGGGCTCTGGGCTGATGGCTCAAAGCCTGGAGCCTGTTTCCGATTCTGTGTCTCCCTCTCTCTCTGCCCCTCGCCCGTTCATGCTCTGTCTCTCTCTGTCCCCAAAATAAATAAACGTTGGAAAAAAAAAATGAAAAAAAAAATGTTCCTGTTGGGATTTAATTGAACGCATATTGAACATTATAATACACTAAAAAAAAAACCCAACACCCTGTTTTCAACGTTTTTTTTTTTTTTTTTAAATTTATTTTTGGGACAGAGAGAGACATTGCATGAACGGGGGAGGGGCAGAGAGAGAGGGAGACACAGAATCGAAACAGGCTCCAGGCTCTGAGCCATCAGCCCAGAGCCTGACGCGGGGCTCGAACTCAGGGACCGCGAGATCGTGACCTGGCTGAAGTCGGACGCTCAACCGACTGCGTCACCCAGGGGCCCCAACCAACACCCTGTTTTCAAAAGCAGTGAAAGTGTTCTACTTGTTCATATTTCTTTGTTCTTCAGGAGAGCCTTAAACTTTCCTTCGGATATATTCCACACGTTTTTGGTAAGCTTTTTCCTAAGTGGTTGATATTTGTTGTTCTTGTAAGTGGAATCGTTTCACTTGTTTCAAACAGAAAGGCCTTACATTCTGATCTATTCATCTCTTCAGCCATCAATTTGGATTCTCTTTTTCTTGTCTCTATTTTTTCCATTGAGTTCGTGATTGGTAATCGTGTCATTTCTAATTACTGGTAATTTTAAGGAGGAAGATTTAATAGTTTTGACACGAGTTCTCTACTGAGCTGGCAGTAGTTTTGCCACTCAGGTAATTGAGGAGATGAGCCCACCTGAGCATGCTGTCATAGAAGAGTCAGACTTCGAGGAAGAATTAGTGTAGATGACAGAGGTTGTAAGTTCTGATATTCAGTAATTATAATCCTACCCAGAAACGAAGTCTTCAGACAGTTTCTTAAGTAATACTTCCTTTTCTCTGTAACATAGAAAAGTGAATTTGACACCTGAAATCTGTGTTTGCTTTCAGTATTTTATGTAACTGTCCTCTCTCATAAATAAAAGTGAAAATAAAAAGCCCTATGATAAAATGCATACTTGCACGAAATAACTGCACATTTCTATTTATTAGATGAAGTTGGCCAAGGTTGATCACCCTTAGCACCATGAGAAAGGAGACAAACACCAAATGATTTCAGAATAGTTAGAAACTATCACTAAAACCTAAGTGCTGCAAAACCCATTATACATCTTAACAAGAAAACTAAATATAAGGTGTCAGAAACTCTTCAGAATAGAAGTTTTAGGCAAATAATGAAATTAATAGAACATTTCCCTTTCAATAGTAAATAAATAGAAATGATTGAACTAATGTATTTTATGTAGCGGTCTATATGTTTTACATATAACCCCATAAAATGCAATAGAAATAGCATCCATGCTATTGAGGAATTTGGTATTACACTCTTTAGCTTTGAAAGAATACTTTATTTCTTTGTAGTTGTTGCTTCAGTATATTTAAAGAAATCATGCTAATTACATAAATAAAGACCACCATATTGTTCAATTTCCCCCTTCCACTGGGGAGAGTCAATAAATGCGTGTGCCTTTATTGTGTAGTGAAATCTGCACACTTACCATTTCTTTGAGATAAACTGGATCTTCTTGGCTGTCTTCACACCTAATTTGTTGTAAATTGCATCATCATATTAAGTCAATATCACTGCCAAAACGTGGTGGGCAGACGGAAAATCAAATTAGAAGAGTAAATGAAAAAAAGAAGTCAAGAAATAAGGCTTTCCAGGCTTTCTCCTAGCTGTGGTTCCTAAGAATTGCTCTGGGGAAAAGAGAGCACAGTGGACAAACTTTGATTTTAGCCTCCAAGTTCTACTCATAAGCTCTGATTTTGGTAAATATAAATGCTGCCATTGGAGTTACAATGGTGTTTATGCACCTATTGGCATTGTAGTAATTTTGATTTTTTTGAATTTAAGAATAATTCAGACACAAAATGTACTTTTTAAGAAATCAGATTGTTGGGGCGCCTGGGTGGCGCAGTCGGTTAAGCGTCCGACTTCAGCCAGGTCACGATCTCGCGGTCTGGGAGTTCGAGCCCCGCGTCAGGCTCTGGGCTGATGGCTCAGAGCCTGGAGCCTGTTTCCGATTCTGTGTCTCCCTCTCTCTCTGCCCCTCCCCCATTCATGCTCTGTCTCTCTCTGTCCCAAAAATAAATAAATGTTGAAAAAAAAAAAAAAAAGAAATCAGATTGTTGCTTCAGTAGATGAATAGCAATTGCTTTAACACCTTTAGTTAAGATTGTTTACAACAACTATCTTGAATTTGTTTTAATCTTGTGTCTGTGGAGCAGACACACCATTATGATTTGGGAAAAGCTCTGTAGCTCTGAGCGCTAAACTAAGATAGTTTACAGATCACAGGGAAAAGTTCCTACAGCAGCACATTGGGATACCTCTGTCCTAAGCAAGTTTCAAAGGATAAAGGCCAGCTTCTTCATCGTGTGCTTGGATTTAAAATATTACCTCTTTGCCAGTCATTTGGGAGTCATTGAAATAATAACTTAAATCAATTAAACGTTGTTTAAAAATAATGTAAAATTAGATTCACATCTTGTTTCAAGCACATTTAACTCAGTGGCTTATACTGTATTCTTAGAAAATTATTAAGAAATTGTTTTCACCTTCAAAGTTACAGAATTACAGATGTACAGCTGAATACAATTCCACACCCCAATGACTTTGAAACTGAACAATTCTAATGGCTAAAGCTCAGATTTTTTCCATTGCTTTTGACTTCAAAAATCTTTAGGTGATTACTTTCCTCAACACTACTATTAGGATTTTGCAAAGTGAAAGAAACTATAAAAGGTGAAATGTGAGGAGAAAACCTTAACAGTGACAATATTGCTTGCTACATGATCTTTAAAAGACTTAAATGAGTTGTTATTTAGCTCCCACAAGTGACACCTTGCCAGTGGAGGATAGCGTATTCACAGTGGCAACAGAGGTTTGCATTGGTTGCCAGTGAGGTCTCTGTTATTTTTAAAGTTGTTTACAGCGTTTCAAACTTCTTCCTGCTCTATCTTCTTTTCTTTTCTTTCTTTTTTTAAGATTATTTATTTGTTTCTTTGTCTATTCATTTATTTAGAGAGAAAGAGAGTGTATTTGTACAAGCAGGGGAGGGGCAGAGAAAGAGGGGGAGAAAATCTTAAGCAGACTTCATGCTGTCAGTGCAGAGCCTGACTCAGGGCTCCATCCCATGAACTGTGAGATCATGACCTGAGCCCAAACCAAGAGTCAGATAGTTAAGTGACTGAGTCACCCAGGCACCCCTGATATATATTATTATTATTTTATAACTTTTTTTTAACGTTTATTCATCTTTGAGAGACAGAGAGAGACAGAGCATGAATGGGGACGGGGCGGAGAGAGGGAGACACAGAATCAGAAGCAGGCTCCAGGCTCTGAGCTGTCAGCACAGAGCCCAACGTGGGGCTCGAACTCACGAACTGCAAGATCATGACCTGAGCCAAGGTCGGATGCTCAATCAACTAAGCCACCCAGGCGCCCCAGATATATATTATTTTCTTAATGTTTTTTGTTGTTGAAAAAATGTTCACAAAGTATTGTTTATTAAAACCATACCATTGCATCTAATCCTATCATTTTGCATTTCGGTAATCTGTGTTGTAAAAGATAATTATTTTTTAATTATGTAGGCAATACATTTTGTTATTTGGTAAATATTTTTCACTGTTAACTTTTTCCAGTGTTAGAACATTTCTATCTCTTGTATTCCACTAAGCAAATCTAACAAATACACATCTGCAATACTATGACTTAATTATTCAGATACTCTGATCATTTTTTTTTTTTTTTCATTTACTCAGCTATGATTTTTTGAGTGCCTAGTATTTGCCAGGCAACATGCTAGGCACTGATATTTCATGACTAGACACATACAATATCTGCTGCTACAAAATTATCATCCAATGAAGCTAATGAAGCCCTATTTAAAAGCTGGGGTGAAAAATAAATAAATAAATAAATAAATAAAAGCTGGGGTGGATTGAATGTAAAGGTTTTTCATTTTTTCCACAAATATTGGGCATTAAAATGTGCCTGGTGCTGTGATCAGTTATAAGAGATTACAGAAATATGACATTTTAAACAAGTTAAAATTCAGAAGGCTGTATTAAATTTATGTATATAGGGCCAAAAATGATTAAATCTAGAAAGGAAATCAAAACAGACCGGAAGACTAAACTACTGATTGACCCGGGGGGGGGGGGGGGGACGCCAAATGCTGTTCGAAGTAGGTAGGGACTGAAATAAGCATTAAAGGATGGATGTATGAGGTTTGAAAGAAAGAGGTTAGAGTTAAGCTTTCTGGACAAATAGAAGGAAACACCCCAGTAGAGAGCTGTGAGAACAATGGCCAGTGTGTTCAAGTGTTATTTTGGTAGACTAAAGAATAAAGCTCATGGTCAGCAAATGCTGTTATCAGGTACAATGCAATTGAAATAAATAAAAGTGAGGTTAGGATCGTATTGTTAAGGATTAAGCCTAACTCTGCAGGCTGTAGGCTGTTCCAAATGTTTTGATTCCATAGTTGTACATATTCTTAGTTGTACTTGAAGAATATTAATTTATCTATTAAGATGATGGCGCAGCTGTGCAGTGAAGGAGGAATTGAATGTGGAGACAGCAAATTCAGGTTGGAGCAGGCTTAATTTGAGGTGTCAGGGAGATAAGTGTTAGGATAGATCTGGAAGGCAGTTGTATATATGAGCTAATCTCTCTAGAGAGCAGTCTAAATTAGCAATTTGATTTGGATGTGCTACATCTACAGCCGTATAAATTGTATAGAAGTTAAGGCGGTGACTGCCAGCAGCCATAGTAAGTGTGAAAAGGATCCTGTAATTGAACATAGGCCTTTTTTTTTTTTTTTTTTTTTTTTTAAGAGAGAGAGAGAGGGGTGCCTGGGTGGCGCAGTCGGTTAAGGGTCCGACTTCAGCCAGGTCACGATCTCGCGGTCCGTGAGTTCGAGCCCCGCGTCAGGCTCTGGGCTGATGGCTCGGAGCCTGGAGCCTGTTTCCGATTCTGTGTCTCCCTCTCTCTCTGCCCCTCCCCCGTTCATGCTCTGTCTCTCTCTGTCCCAAAAAAAATAAATAAAAAACGTTGAAAAAAAAAAAAAAAGAGACAGAGAGCGAGCAAGGGAGGGGTAGAGAGGGAGGGAGGGAGAAAGAGAGAGAGAGAGAGAGAGAGAGAGAGAGAACGAATCCCAGGTGGGCGAGAAGTCTTTAGAAATCTGAAGAGAGTCTGCTGACAGTGCAGAGCCCAACGCAGGACTCATACCCATGTACTGAGAGATTGTGACCTGAGCCAAAATCAAGAGTCAGTTGCTCCATTGACTGAGCCATCCAGATGCCCCTAATTTTTGTTTTTAAGTAAACCCCAGATCATGCAGAATGTCCATTGATCTGACACTGATAACGTTAGGTGTTTTTGTTTTCTTTATTGTTATTGTTATATTTTCTTAGTGACCAAGATGGTCTTAACATTCCCCTCAGCTTGATTACATTTTAAATAGATTTCTTTCTGATTCTAGGCTCCTTACTTCCTTTTTCTTAGAACATTTATACCAGAAAAATTGCAGTTATAAACTCTTTCTCTGCCCATTTCAGATGTAAATATTCTCCCAGCCTCTTGTCAGCTTTATAAACCAGGAACATCTTTCTCAGGGACCTGTGAGTCATCTCTTTGGAATGTAATCATCAGTAGAGATAGGGACCATATTTCTGGTTTCTGTGGTAGGGAAGGCGCCTAACTTCCATAAGGGAGAATTAGCAAACACAGATGGTCTGTTGTGTGTGTGTGTGTTTTTTTTAATGCTTATTTATTTATTTGAGAGAGAGAGAGTTAGTTAGTTCATGTGGGCTAGAGCAGGAGAGGGACAGAGAGATAAAGAAAGATTGAATCCCAAGCAGTCTCTGTACTATCATGCAAGATTGCGATATGGGGCTTGAACCTGCAAACCATGAAATCATGACCTGAACCAAAACCAGGAGTCACTTGCTTAACCAACTGACTCCCCACAGGCACCCTCACAGATGGCCTGTCGTACAGGTGTTGTAAACCTATCATTTTGCACCTACCTCCCTTTCTATGGCACCTATTTCCCTTCCTATGATTCATAAATATACACATGAGTCAGACCTAAGTGAATAAATGGATGACATTTCCCTGAACAAAAATCATTCCTAGGGCCTGACTTCACCCAGTCAGAAGGAGGTCCCAGTCTTTATTCAGTGACTGAGTGATGTGGTGTAATGCATAACCCCACTGCCTAGAGAGTGAAGGTATTAAAAAAAAAATAGAATGTTCTATTTTATGCTCAAGCATCATCTCCCATTATAGCTTGCCTCAGACTAAGAATTGGGGTAATTAAGTTGTATGTGCCCCTCTATTAATGAAGATTTTCTAATTTTGCTTTGTTTGTTTTGGCTTTATACGATATTTGTGAGAGTCATCATAGTGAGTAGGGAAGAGAATTAACTGGTAGTACTCCCCTTACAGAGATATGTAAAAATAACATAAGATGTTTAGGGGAAACACTTAGCGCCATGATTTTGTAATCACCAAGTGTTAGTCACCAAGTATTTATACGTGCTCTAGTTTTTTTTTCAATTCTACTGATCTTCCACAAGACAAAATACTTTTTGAAATTTTTTGAAACTTCTTGATTTTCTTTTATTATTATTTCCTCCATCTCTATGTAATATATTTTTTTCCTAATACAAAAAGTATATAGAAATATTCTGTAAACTTTCTTCCCAAATAAATATGATGTTGCAATCACCAATCATTAACAGGACTGCTGTTTGTCTCAGCAGGAAAATGACACTCTCCCCGTGGAAGGCTAGCATCATCCTCTTGATGTGTCAGTGTTCTTGATTTTATATGGGGCTACGGAATGCATGCCCGTGTCTGTTTAGGAGTGGGGGAGAAATCTGCAGGCTGGGGCAGGATACCAGAGCTCTAGTGGAGGTGAGGACAACATCTATATAAGGGAAGTGATTTACTGGCAAAATGTGAACTTAAACAAGTATAAAAAGGATAGAGAATGAGAAACTTCTCTCTCAACTCTATTCCTCTTTGTCCCTGTTCCCATTCCTTACCCCCCAGTGGTCACTATTGTTAGTCACATTGTATCTTCCCAGAGATGATTTTTATGCATGTTTAAGCCAATAACTATACATTAGTCTTCTTCTTTTCAAAAAAAAAATTGTAGAATATGCCTGTACTTTTGCCCTTTGCTTTTTTGACTTAATAATATATCTGGAAGCTTTTCTGTATCAACACACAGAGTTCTTCCTATTTCTTACATATACCACCAATTTTTTTATTGCTTTATTATTTTCCATAGTTTTTAACCACTCCCCCGTTTGTGGACTTTTTGGTTGTGTAAATCTATTGCTCTTACAAATAATACTCTAGCGAATATGAATAATTCATAAATACATTTCACAGCAGTCATTGCAGACCCCATACTTCCTTTTGCCATGCTGTATTTTATTGTTAAATTATCCTGATTCAACCTCAAGGTTAACTAGCTGTTTAGGATGCCACAAGTCAAATTATTTGTGAATGTATCTCAATTTTACAAGTAGTCTTTTCTATAGTAAGGACTTGTGTATTTTATTATTTTGCTACGTATAGAACTCAGCCTAACTTTTTCTTCTCTTTTTTGGCTTCTGAATAGCACATTGGTGACAACTGTTGCATTATAGCAGTTTGAGAAAACTGGATTGCTTTGTATGCCCTGATTTATGTATAATGGGAACAATATCCTTTGAATTCCATGGCACAATGTAAATTGGTGTACGTTTTTATTTCTTTTCTTTTCTACTTGACAATCCATCAACGATATATACGTGCTGTTCACAGTAGGTGGATTGAGTGTTTTCTTGAAGAATTTTGAGCCATAAATACTTTATTCGTTCTAATACTCATGGATGCAGTATTGTCCAGGATTGATTCTTTACTTCAATAAAATAATATACAAATAAAAGCTTGATGGAAAAGTGCCCTAAGTAGAATTTAACTTGTTAAATTATGAATGCCAGGCTCTCTGCAGAAGTGGTGGCTGGGTCATTGAAGAAGATTTAATAAGACTGCCTTTTCTCAATCACAGAATAAAAATCTCAAGGTCTAACTTGTGTTAAGTATACATTGATATTGTCGCCAACTGATTGGCTGAAATCCAGACAACATGCTCCATTCTTGTCGCTGAGGGGGTACAGCCCTTATTCCAACCTCAAGAACTGACAATAAGTTTGCAGACTAGTCCCTAAACCTAATTAGGTAGGATTCTACCATGAGGTCTCTGAGTAGTCCTGCCAGAAAAGTCTATTTAACTTTTTATTCTAAAATGCCACAAATATTTCACAATATGGTAGCTATTAACAATTCCACCTGTTTACAGCTGATGGGACAGTAAAGATCTGTACATAATTGTTGGGAAATGCTACCCTTACAATGAAAATGAAAACCATCTTCCTTCATATTGGAATATTAAGCTATTTTACACACATAGTTTACACACACATAGTTTTTATTTTTACTACATGGAAAATACCAACTGGTATTTTTTGGAGTCATTAATGATATGACTCCCATTATACATTTCACTATTTATGAATTTTCTAATTTCTTTAAAGTCAAAAAGTTGTATGTTCTAATGCCATCCATGTAATGACATGTCTTATAACATTTCTAATAAACACGTTTAATGGGCATAAATCATAGCATTTAGACTTCGAGCAACCGACTAAAGGATTCTAGTAGGTAAAACCATACTTGCTTTGACTAGGGTGCGAGTTGACAAACTTTTTCAGTAGAGGGCAAGATAATAAATATTCTAGGTTCTGAGGGAAAGAATTGAATTTGAATATATTATTTAGGTACTTAAACAACTTTTTAAAATGGTTGGGGCACCTGTGTGGTTCATTAGGTTAAGCATCCAGCTTCAGCTCAGGTCATGATCTCGCGGTTAGTGAGTTCGAGCCCCACGTCAAGCTCTGTGCTCACAGCTCAGAGCCCAGAGCCTGCTTCGGATTCTGTATCTCCCTCTCCCTCTCTCTGCCCCTCCCCTGCTTGCTCTCTGTCTGTTTCTCACTCTCTCTCTTTGTCTCTCTCTCTCTCTCTCTCTCTCAAATAAATCAACATTAAAAAAATTAAAACAAATATTTAAAACATTGTTAGCTCACAGGCCACACAAAAACAGGTAGCAAGCAAGATTTAGCCCATAGGTCATAGTAGTATGTTAGGGTCTGGCAAAGAATACCCTTAAAAGTAAAATAAGTCAGCCAGAGAAGGCCAGATATAATATGTTTTCACTCATATGTGGATCTTGAGAAACTTAACAGAAGACCATGGGGGAAGGGAAGGGGAAAAAATAGTTACAAAGAGGGAGGGAGAAAAAGCATAAGAGAGTCTTAAATACAGAGAACAAACTGAGGGTGGATGGGGGGTGGGGCAGAGGAGGAAATGGGTGATGGGCATTGAGGAGGGCACTTGTTGGGATGAGCACTGGGTGTTGCATATAAGCCAATTTGACAATAAATTATATTGAAAAAAAAAAGTGGAATGAAAATAAGGTTCCTAATTTAGTTCCCAGAGTGCATTGCTGGAGACCACACAGCTTGGTTACAAAAGAAGTCCAGAAATCCAGTCTATTTCCCTCCATCAATTAGATTTTCTCTAAAAGTGCTTAGGGAACCCAGATATCTTAAATATACTTTTAGTGGACAGAAGGTGGCATGTGTATAGTCCTATGTTATACTGCAAATAATGAAGGGGCTGTCAGTGCAGCCTGTGATCCCGTGTTGTTGGAGTGTGTTTTAATGGTGGAGAGTGGGAATGAGCCCCAGGTCCCACCCATGGTGAGGATGTCCTCTTGTCCTGGAAAATCTGAAGGTGAAGTGAAGAATCTCTTCTCTATATAGACCTTCAGGTCAGTATGAGAATTGGATGGATTCTTCATGGCATATCTACTTACAGAGACTTTTTATTCATTGCCTAAATGCTGATGACATCTTGTCTTGCTAAAGATGCTTTAAATACAAATTTAATGTGTAAAAAAATTATGCATCAATGACAAAGCATCCGTGTAGAGTGAATATTGAGGAAGTTTAGTGAAAAATTTCTTATTCAAACTTGGTTGAAGACCCACAATTTATTTATATTTGTATCTATTTTATATATTTTAAATGTTTTATTTATGTTTGAGAGAGAGAGAGAAAGAGAGAGAGAGAGAGAGCGAGAGCGAGAGCGAGAGCGAGAGAGAGAGAGAGAGAGAGAGACAGAGAATGAGCTGGGGAGGGGCACAGAGAGAGGGAGACATAGAATCCGAAGAAGGCTCCAGGCTCTGAGGTGTCAGCACAGAATTTGATGTGGGGCTTGAACTCATTTACTACAAGATTATGACCTGAGCTGAAGTCGAAAGCTCAACTGACTGAACCACCCAGGTGCCCCCACAATTTATATTTTTAATAATGGATTGATATATTCTTATTATTTCCTTTGTGGAATCTGTAATTAAACACATTTCAAGGTTTTTTCGAGGTCAGATAGGTCATAAAGTTTATGTTACAAAAACTGTTACTAATGGAACATGCTAATGTGGTCACAGAATTGTAGCTTATGGAAATCCACAAGCCAGTTATTGAGCAATCATACCTTAGAAAGTTGGATTTATGATATACTGTGACTAATGCATTTTAACATTATTACTCTCTGTGTTGGTCTGGTTAATATGCTAAAATAATTAGTTTCTGCCCTAGGCACAATTCTCATTGTGGTATGTTATCTTTAGAATGAAAAATAAGTACCTTTGCTGTTGTTGCTAGGTCAATTACAGATGGAACAATTAAATAGAAAATTGTTAACATTTGTCATCAGAATTCATATCTTTTATAATATTCTTTCTCTCCAAAGTCATTTTGCCAAATGCAGTGCTTCAGAACAAAATCAGCTGTATAACAGAAGAGAATAATAATAGTTTCTTTGCTTGATTACACTTTTATTTAGTGGCAACATTATGCTGTTAACCTAAATTCTATTTGTCTTTCCTTTCAAAGCATAATGAATTGTATTCTCAAGACTACTGAGTAGATAGTAATTCCTTAATTGTAATTGTATCCTTACTCAGTGATAGCCATATCCTATAAGAAGCACTTTATATTTATCTTTGTTAAATCTCTCAATATGAATATTTACATTGCTCTTGATTTATTGAGGAAGAATAATAGGTTAAACTATTTCATTGTTTTTGTTTAAATATTTCTCAATTTGATTACTGTTTTAATCTGTTCTTCAAATTCCACTCAGCAAATTTTTTCTATATGAGGTGCTTTGGTGAAGTTATTTAGCCAATTACGGAAATAATACTTGCAAAGAAAATAGCGCCCTGATGACCTTAAATAGTTGACATATTTCTCAGTGTATTAATGCATCTGTAGGAAATCCACTACCCACTCATAATGTTTTTTTTTAAGATTTAAAATAAAAGCTGTTGAACACATTTATTTAAACAAACAAACAAAAGGAGCCAGGTATTCTAAGTGTTTTTAGAATTCCTTTTTCACATACTAATTCTTGAGTCCTCATAAAAACCTAAAAGTAGATACTAGTATTATTTGAATTTGTAGTTGAGGACATAGAGGTGAAAAGAATTTATGTAATTTGCCTAAAATAAAATAGCTAATCAATGGCCGAGTCAAGATTCAAGGCCAGGCCATCAGGCTCCAGAGTCAGTGCTCTTAATCACTCTGATACCCTACATACTGGAAAAGTATATCAAAACTATATCACCATTTAAGTCTGTGGTAACTTCAATTTTGAAATGGATTGTCTTATAAAGTTGTCATATTCCTCATATCTATATATGTTCTTTGGATGCCTTATCTAAATATATGTATTTCAAGGTCTTGAGTAAGTTTTTTTTTTCCCCCAATCATTTGTAATAGGAAAATCCAGTTTAAAACCCAGTATCTTTTACTAAATACTCCTTGGGATTTACATCAATAATGATTTCTCACAGTGTATTATTTGGACAACTTCTTTTTGCTACTCCGTATCTCGTGTTTGCTGAATGCAAAATAGCAGGTGCACATACCGACCATTGAGCTCTTTCTACCCCCTCACTAGGAGGTACTCAAAAGGTGTTGACTTACATGAGAGTATTTCAGGATTGCCACCTGGCATAAGACCTAGGTTGCTCTGAATGGATCTTACCCTTCAAATGATTCAGATGAGGTAGACAAGTATATGCAATCATTCCACACATTAGGGGCTTTGGTTCATGCTTCCGAGCAATTTACTCTTTGCTGCATTATTAATCATTCCATGTATCATGTTGACATTTTCACCATCACAGGTGCAATCATAACAGTTGACAGTTGCAATATCAGATGACACCTACTTGAGACATTTATCAACTGTTAAGGTGAGACGTTGTGGAAGTCTGAGCCAATAAACAGATTTAGCAGTCTTCACTAATTAACATTTAGAGATAAATTGTTCTCTAGAGACTGATTGGAAGAATGGCCTGCCTTGGGTAAAACTACATTTCCTGAGAATTTACTGGGGTTCAGGCACTGTGCTAAATTCACTATGTTCATGACTTCATTTAACCCCGTGAGGTAGGTCCTGTATTTATCTCCATTTTACAGATGGTCAAAGAGAAAAGAAAGGTTGATTAACTGAAAGAAGGGTAAGCAGTCTCTGTTGGCTCCGCCCCATATTTGTTAAAAGCCCGGACTCCACAATTCATTACGGTCTCACATTTAAACGAGGCTCTTCATTTCCTTCCTGTGACAGAGTGACATTCCTCATGCCTATTTATTCACCATTCATATGGATGATAATAACTCAGTAGCCACTGTGATGCGTTAACACATGAAACAGCCGTGGAACAATGAATGTTTGCTCACATCCAGTTCATAAGTGGCCAAATTGAAATTTGAACCTATCAGATTTCTGAGCCTGGTTTTTAACTACTGTATCAGTTTACTTGGTGCAGATTTTGTCTTGTATTGTTCTGCCATATCCATACCTAGAAGGCTCCCTTCTAGAAGCAAAATTAATTCTTACCATGCGCTTCATAAAGATGTTCTGCTTTGAGCAGCGCTTTCAGCATGCAGAGCATGGTACCTTAGTCCACATCTCAGGCCCCCAGGTGATGTCTCCACCTGTGTAAGTGAAAGGGACAGGAATCCATAGCAACGTAGCAACCTGGGTCATAGTTCCGCACTTTCCTCAAGAACCCTTCACTGTGGAATTCATTTGTTTGAGCAGCTGCAGAGCTTCTGAAGAGGGAAGTTCATTGGAGAGTCACACAATGTGAAAAGGAATTTGGATAACTAATTCTATGGATTCTATTTTGTGAACTTAGGCATAAAAGAGGGAGTCAAGCTCGTTCAGTTTTGTCTTGTTATCTGTCTTCACAAATACCAGCTCTGTTCTGTTCTTTACCCTAGAAGCTCTTTCCAGTTCTCAACGGAGACAGGATGGTGCACTTCCTATAGTGAGTAATGGCTCTATTTGGTTAAATAAATAACGTTTCACACTAATGTACTTCACAAAACTATTTAGAAACCATTAAGACTGTATTTAAAATACCACAATGGACCCTATCACTTAGTTCTCTGGCACAAATTACAGTTTCTGACACATTAAAATTACACCTTAAGAGGGGAGCCTTTGAACATTTTACCAAAGTGAGCATTTAATATCTCATTGAGAACATAATAGAAAAGAGGATGGAACATTTTCTGCAAAAGTCTCAGTAGCAAAAAATGCCAAATTTTCTATGTAGTGAATTATTTGGTTATATCATTACCAGAATAATACTAGATTCAAGGAGACTTAGTTATTTTGCTTTTTTCTATATTAAGCGAAGTTTCTCTTATTCAATTCTTTAATCTATTCCTTCTTAAAAATACCAGAATGTAGCTTACCAGCATTTAGTCTATAAGGTAGCACAAATGCTCCTAAAGAATAAGCAAATCAAATACTTTGAAAACACCCCCAACCTGAGATCTATTAGAAAAATGCAGCCCAAGATATTATTATAAAATAGTGCTATTCCTGGGGCAACTGGGTGGCTCAGTCAATCAAACATCTGACTCTTGCTATGGCTCAGGCCATAAGATCTCATGGTCATGGGATCGAACCCCACAATGAGTGCTGTGCTGGGTGTGGAGCCTGCTTAAGATTCTCTCTGTCTCTCTGCTCCTCCCCAGTGCTCCCTTGCTCTCTCTCTCCAAAAAAACAAAGATGCTAAAATAGTACTATTCCTTCATGTATTTCTTTTTTGATCACTCTCCTCACTTCTTAATTTCCTCCCTCAGTCTAAAATGAATTTTTCTCCATCACTCTGTGTCTGGACTCTACTGAATACTGATGAGTTGAATGGGTTATCCTGTATTTGTCTTTTTAGTGAAGTGTGGCTTTAGAAGAAAATTCTTTTTTTTTTCATGTTTATTTATTTTTGAGAGAGAGAGACAGACAGAGCATGAATGAGGGAGGGGCAGAGAAAGAGGGAGACACAGAATCTGAAACCACCTCCAGGGTCCCAGCTGTCAGCCCAGAGCCCGACGTGGGGCTCAAACTCAGGAACGGCAAGATGGTGATCTAGGCTGAAGTCAGATGCTTAATCAACAGCCACCCAGGCACCCCTAGAAGAAAATTCTAATGTAGTAGATATTAGAGACAGTTTTTCAAAAACGAGAGAACTAGTTAGGAGCTAATGAGGACTTTTTTGGATTTCTCAAAATCACACAGTGAGCAGTTGTGGGCTTACTCAGTCTGGGCACTGGACCAGCCCAAATCTGCTGCTGAGGAAAAATGACTTTGCTCAGGCTGCTTTGATGGGAATTGATGAGCTGTGGGTTCTGAAGAGGCAACTTAATCAATAATCACTTCTACAGAGACTTTCCTCTAGGCAATGGCGGGCAGTTACTCTCCAGGATTGCTAAGAAAATGAAATTTGGATTTACGGACAACAAATCTTGTTTTTGGGTCAGCTGAATCACTGTGGTTGGAAAGATTAGGGAAGGAATGTTAACTTATCAAACTGATCTAATTAGAAAGCATCTTGGTGCAAAATAATAGACCCTGGAATCCAAGTACCAAGATTCAAGTTGACAATGGAAAGCATTTATTAGGTGGGCAATTTACTCGTACTGATTATTATATATAATTAAACCTGTCCTCATTTTAGCTTATTTGGGCGAATACACACACACAAAATGCCAATCTTACAGCCTAAGTGATAAATTTACTTTCCTAAGGATCAAGCATAATCTATGGGACACCTTAATTCCATAAATAATTCCAAAGTGAATTATTTTAACAGACTTCTGTAACTCCATAGAGCTAAGCTATGCTGTCCAGTGTGATAGCCACTAGCCATATGTGGTGCCTGAGTCCTTGAAATAGGGCTCATCTGAATTGGGATGCACTGTAAGTATAAAATACACGCTGGAGTTTGAAGACTCGGTACAAAAAAAGGGAAGTAACTTCATTTTTATAGATGACATATTACTAATACAGGAACATACACCTCATTTCTTTAGAAACTGTCACAAACAACACTGAATCTATATCTCTACCTGTAACAATTTCTTTCTACTTAGAAAGCGAGGATTAGACTTATCAGTTAGACAATTTATCACTATTATCAATATTAAAGTCATATTGAAAATCTTTTTCCACCAGGCTTAGAATAGGATAAATAAATAACCCTTAAAATTACAGGAGGAAATAAAACCTATTATAATTCCCTAAAAATATTCTTGTATTACTTCTTGAAGAATAACTTCTGGGTATCCTGGCTAAACACGTATGTCATCATAGGTCAGCGATATATATAGTGCTATAGGGAAACCAACACAGGGACTGAGGTCACATGTCTTTATATATCTGGATGCCATTCTCTCTGTATTCTTGGTGGCCTCTGGTGCAGCATTTATATCCATGAGAAAATTTTTTTTTATCATTACTTCTCCGTCTTAATTTCTAGGCCTAATGTGGATGTGTGGGAGGAAAGCCGTGCCATATGCATCCCACCTTTTCTTCTATAAACAGCGCAAAAGCGTTCCTTTGAAGATGTGAAAGTATATTTTCCCTATTTTCATTTTCACAGGGAAGTAGGTTAAAAGGATTGCTCAAAAATAATCAGCAGTGAAATAAGTGGCCTCTTTCATTAAGTATAAGCTGTCATTTCTATGAGGGAATAATTTAGGGATGTGTAGGTAATCAAGCTTGCAATAAAACAGATTCGTTTCAAGACTCTCTGTAGTTAATATTTCCATGAACCAAGTAAAAACAGGCAAACTGCTTAGTTAGCAGCTTTGTATAACCTTCCCAGTGTGTTATTCTGACATTTTCTGAAAAATGGCTGTCTCTTGTTTCTGTCAGTCTACCTGATTCTGAGAAATGAGAAATGAAAATGAAAAGAAGTTACAATAAAGCATTCAAAGATATTTAAGTATTCATGATAGGTATTTTATCATCTCTGATAAACATGTTCAGAATAAATCCCCACCCAGCTTTTGATTTCTTCAGCATCTGAGAGCATGCTTGCAGTAAGGCTGTGGGAATTGAGAGCCCTCGTTGGGACTTGTAAACAGAAGTCTCCTCGCTTTAGGGTTTTCAAGGTGATGGAGGGGAAAAAAGTCAAGAGCACTGATAAAGACAATACTGTAATAGTGGTACTGACACAGCACAGCAAATGATAAGGGAGGCTGTAGATGAATGATGGAGAAGGGCATTTCCTGATAGAGTTAAGGTTTGATTTGGTCCATAGGGGCTGTGTCTATTTCTTCGATACTCTTCCTATCTCTCACCTCTTAAGGAAACAGGACTTGCTAATCCTATTGGTAAGAATCCAATACTGAAAAATGAATCACGTTTGCAAATTTTTTTTTCTCTTCTATTCATTTTCTGCCTTCATGTAGTAGTCAGATGTAGGCTACAGCAAGAACTTGTTCTCCTCTCTGTTTCCAGCAGTCTAAGTGGCTGCCTAGAGCTGGCCTTCCTCTTAGGGTCCAGCCTACTAGCCTTTCTTGGCACATATGCTTGGATGTTTTGGTCACTGCTTCAAATTCCTGTGGCATGCAAACCACCAATGAAAATTAAAAGGCAGGAGGTCTAATCCAACTTTGAGAAAGTTTTGCTTAGCAGTACTGTTCACTGATCCAACTAAAGATAAAACGTTAAAAGTTGTGTCCCCTACACCAAGTAGGGAGTAGTGCTAAAGTTGATTTGTAAGGCTCAACTCCTTAAAGTCAAAATATTCCTGAAAACCTCTTAAATTACCAGAATCTTTACTTTGAGGAATGTAAAAGCCAAAAACAATTATGCCTTCTTTCTCTCTGCTTTTTGTCAATGCCCTCTATTCCTTGGGCCAAGGTCTAGTTTGAGTCATAAATGGAAAAGAGGAAATGAAAGTGTTTTAAAGTGTTTTAATGGTTAAATACAGTGTACATAGAACAAATGCATGATTCATCTTCATTGTGACTTTTTTTTCTTCCTTTTTTTTACCTGTTTTGAAGATCAAATAAATGGAAAGGAGTTTGGCAGAGAGGATTTGGTCCTTACTTGTGTGAAGTGAAAGCCTATCTATTTCCCCAGTGATATACAAGATAAGAGGAGTTTGCAAGCTGGTAAACAGTTACAATCCTTTTGCTAGTTGATAAAAAAAAAAGTAGATTTTCCCCCTAAAGGGTAGAGATCAATTGATCATATCCCCAGCACATTTTTTTCCCCTAAAAAAAGCTCTTTCTCCCTTCAGGTAGAAGTTCCCTGTCCCCACAGTGGAAGCTGTAATGTTTTCATGGTGTTCACTGATCACACTGAATACATCATAGAAGGCAACTTGGGCAATATTAATATGTTCATGTCCCCAGAATTCTAAGACTGGGGATGAAAGAATGCCAGGAGAATGTCCGTGTCTTGACTAAAATCAGGAGACATAAAATTGTAGAGTTGTCGGTGTCTATGGGTCCCATAAGAGACCCATGGTATGTTTACTATGGTATCAAAGAATAAAGCCAGTATGCAAACAGTAGGAGAGGTAAGATAGAACTTCCAGGTTGGAATGATGGACTCCAGTTATTCATGAGGTCTGACTGCATTATTTTCTTCCTTAGGAAGAAAGGTCCTTAAAACCTTCTTTGAATCCCACAAACTGGTGGATTCTTCTTTAAGCTTAGTCACATAAAGAGTCTTAGTAATATGGGTCAAAAAGTTTAACAAAAGGATATATCGAATAAAGTAGAAAATTATTTTCCAAAGACAAAAAAAAAACTGGGATAAGAGTAGTAAGCACACCATTTTTCCCAGCATATGATTTTTAAAAATATATTTATAGAAGAACTGAATCATTGATCCTCATCATGCTGACAATGTATTATCAAGAAAAGACATATTTATTTTTCAATATGACCTACAGAAGAAGGCAGAGAAGGATGCAAATACAGTATAGAAAATATACATGAATAAATAATAAAATATTTAGATTGAAACAGTTAATTGTAAATATTTCTCAAGTATTTACTATTTTTTCAAGAAAATAATATCACTTTGACGGCTCAGAAAGACTTCTGGAATTTTTTATACTTGTTATCATTATTAATTCTAAAGCTCTTTTGATATACTCCCAATTAATTGGGAGATTAGATTGCTGAGAACCAAATAAATTAGCTTCATGGCATTTTATTAACAGCCACTTTTCTAAGCTAGCTCTATGTTTCTCTCTAAGCTAGTTATTCTTAATTTATTTACGTATATTGAGAAATTTAAAAAATCACATATATTAATCAGGATTTGCCATTAGTCATTTCAAATTTTATTGAGTGAATAGAAGATACACAAAATATTTGGTTTATAGCATCTACAGGGTTAAAGGTCTGATTTATAAACTATGTCCTGGATATGGGAGTTCTTATCCTTTTAAGACTGTCCTATCAGAGACTAGTTTAATAAGAATAATGTAGGGCGCCTGGGTGGCTCAGTCGGTTAAGCATCCGACTTCGGCTCAGGTCATGATCTCTCCCGCTGTGGATTCGAGCCCCACGTCAGGCTCTGTGCTGACAGCTCAGAGCCTGGAGCCTGTTTGGGATTCTGTGTCTCCCTCTCTCTCTGACCCTCCCCCGTTCATGCTGTCTCTCCCTGTCTCAAAAATAAATAAACGTTAAAAAAAAATTTAAAAAAAAAAAAGAATAAGGTAGACCGTGTCCAGTTGAAAGAAATTTCTATGTTCTTTCCATATAATTTCTTTCAATTTACTGGATAATTAACATACTTTCTAGGCTTTGATTTCTTATAGGACACAAGCTCAATACAATTTCAGTTTGATCTTGCCCTTAAAAATTAGAGACTTCACCTAGGTGAATTCACATAGGTAAATAATGACATGAATTTTGAGTAAATTAGAATGTATAAAGGAGTTATATAGGAAAAATGGCATACAAAGAATAGCAAGCATATGGAGTAAGTGTAGATTGATAGGTAATTGGGAGAGAAAGGATAGGAACAACAAATAACAGCTTGGTGGAAAGAAAAAAGAACAGTTCAGAGACCCAGGAACAGATGTGCATTAGCAAATTATATACTTTGTATCAGGACTGTATTATCAAAATTATGACCAAAGTGGAGAGAACTCAACAAGAAATTACATTTCTTCTATAATTTACCATTGGTATTACTGCCTCTTTTGATTGTAATTGAGATTTAATTTATAGAGGTGACTGATTGATGATGGAGTGAGATCAATGCCATTGAAAGTTTTATTACTCACAGTTGCTAAGTGAAGAGTGTTCCCCATGCCATGCAGAGCCACATGTGGAATCACTGGCAACCCAAGTTCCTTCAGAAGGCAGAAGGAATGAGGATAATCTATGGCCCAGAACCATTATTGCAGTTTCCATGGGAAGGAATGGCCAAGGTAGGGTAGGCAAGTTTGAGAAAATTTAGGATTAAATAGTTTGAATAGTTCCAGTGGTCTCTGTGCTAAAGGCATAGTCCAGTACTTGGCTCCTAGATGACTTAGGTTGGGAAATATTGGCTTGGTGCATGAGCATTAAATCAAGCTGGTGTTTGGGGGTATGGACTTTGGTTATGTTAGTTTATATATGAAAGTCAGGTTTACAGTGGAGTTGTTTGCTGTTTCTAGGAATTAGCTAGCTCTAGGAGGGACAGACTTGACCTGCCCAACAAAGTCCTCAAGTTGTAAAAGCAAGATAAAATATAAAAAAATAACATAACATGATTAATACAGTACCCTTGTTGAGGTAGTTTTATAAGATATTTTTCTTAGACACTTCTTAAACTTAATATATTATTAATGTTAGATATTACTAAATCACTTTAAAACTTTAAGAACAGTCATTTTTATGATTCTTAATTTGTAATTAAATGCCAAAGATATTCATTTAATGTTACAACATTTTAAAAATGTTTCCTTTTAGCATTTAAATTATTCCATCTCTCTATCTAATACTGCAACCCCACTCCTTTGTGTACTCAGCCATCATTATCAGAGCTCCATTTTATTTAAAAATTATAGTTTTATTTGTTTTTGAGAGAGAGAGAGCATGGGCAGGGCAGGACAGAGAGAGAGGGAGACATAGAATCTGAAGTAGGCTCCAGGCTCTGAGCTGTTAGCACAGAGCCTGACATGGGGCTTGAACTCACTAACCATGATATCGTGACCTGAGCTGAAGTCAGACACTCAACCAACTGAGCCACCCAGGCGCCCCTCCAGTTTATTTTAAAATACAGAACATGACAATGAAATTGGCAAGTGATGTTGATGGGGACACTTGGAGTAGCATGTTAAATAATATGCTGAATCATCTGTGCTAATATCAGTTCTGTTAATTGGCTGTACACTTTGATTTATTTAAAAATTGCCTAAACCTTGGGGCACCTGGGTGGTTCAGTCAGTTAAGTGACCGACTCATGATTTGAGCTCAGGTCATGATCTCACAATTGTGAGACTGAGCCCTATGTGGGACTCTGTGATGAGTGTGGAGCCTACTTGGGATTCTCTCTCTCCCACTTTCTCTGCTTCTCCCCTGCTTGTTCTCTCTTTTTCTCAAAAATATAAACATTAAAAAAATCTGCCTAAGCCAAGTCATAAGGCACTTTGATCCATTTTTTCTTAATCTTAGATATTAGTAAAGATATATATGTTTACATATCCACTTTGTAAATGTATTTGCACATGTGTACACACAGGAATAGACCCACATATTGTACAACGTCAACTGTGTCTGTTTCAAACTTAACAGTTTATAAAATTAGATGCTGTAGAACATATTTTAAGATCTGGGTTGGTAGTGAATAAAATCAGGTAAAAACATTTAAAAGCTATCATGATTTGGAATTTTAAAGAAAAGAAATATTGTACATTATGTTTATTTCATTTACATAGATATTAATATTTACTCATATTTTAGTTAATATATCTTCTCTAGTTATAATCTTATAGCTACTTTGGTTGGTTAAAGTTTTGATAGAAAAATAATATACTTAAAAAAATTAATGTACTTTGATGAGTACAAAGTTTGGTTTGGATTCAATATAATGGGGCAATAAAGAATTCCATACTAGAAGCTTTATAGGAAGCTCCGTTCAGTGGACTTCCTCGTGAAATATGTATCTAATACCATAAGTCAAGAATCCTTTTTCATATGACTAGAAAGAAAATACGTGTGTATAGATTTAATTCTAAACACTCTCTGAATGTTCCATTATAATGGTTTGTGGCTCTTTGCTGCCTAATACTATATGTGAAAGTGATGTGAGAATTTACTCAAATTTATTACAAATGTGTGCTTTCTGAAAGTTAAACAACTTAAAACTAGTACTAGATGTGATAATACGAGAGACAATAAGTCAAACTTTTTTTTTTTTTTGGAGGGAAGATATTTTTAATCAAGTGAAATCTCCATCAGTGGATCTTTATACTAACAGTGGTTCTGTCTCTGAAAAGTCTTGTCTTTGGAAGAACTTCACAGTTCTTCAAAATTCAAGAATTTTGTCCACAAATAATTGGGCTGAATTAGGTTGTCTCATCTGACCATCTTTATCATGATTAAGCTACTTTATGACTATCTCAGATATCAAATATAGGAATTTAGATCAGAGTTGAAAAAACAGATCTTTTGTTTTCTGTCTTACCATTTTATTTGGGGGAAAGGTGGTGGAAATGGTCAAGATGAAAACAAGTTTTGGACATCTTAACAACAAATGATCAGTTATAGTCTACCTATTAATATTAAAAACGTTTGGGCACTATTTGTACCTGTAACTGGTCCCAGCCCAATTCACCGTAGATAGTTTCTTATAGAGGCTTGATGTCAAAATGTCAATAAAGGTAAAGAACTAGTAGCTCTTTATTCTGTATTTATAACTTACTGTGGGCTAAAAGGGAATAGTTATAATGAGACAGGCTTTGGCCATAGTGCCAGATACTCCCTTCACTTATTTAGTATTTGTGGGTCATTAGAAATAATGGGCAACTCATTCTTTCTTCAGCTTGAAGATAGACTCAAAGCCTGCCACTGGCTTGCATATTGAAATGAATGTGAATGAAAATGGGTATGTCTAGGGAGTGAAATCTTGGATGAAAGAAAAACACCTCTTTTATTGTGAAGGTGTTATTTTGATTTTTGGGGGGTGTTTTTTATTTTTGCTGGTGAAAAGTTTATTGGCTACCATTCCATGTAGGATATGCATAGGGTTGCTTAGAAGTTACAGGCAGCCACTATTTAGTAGTCAAAATCCCATTTGAGATATTTCTTTTACCTTCATTTTTGTTTCTGGCTGGTATGGATCTAGTTCTCAAAATCATTCAGTTCTGGATTAACCTTAGCAGAAAACATGAAAAACTCCAATGACAAAGTTACTGATTTTTTAAATTGGTGTTGCTAAGACACTTGTGGATGGTATAGAACTGGCTCACTCAGATCATATGATGGTGTTTTTCTTTAACTTTCCCTGAATACTTCATACAATTTCTTCAACATTGAGTGGAGATACTTAGTAGGACTAAATATCTGTGACCTATCTGCAGTCTTGCTGAGATTCTATAACCACATGCTTATTGGTTATTGATGTTGTATTTTATGTAAGCAATGAATTCTGGACTCCTAAGCAAAAACACATATGTATGCTCTGTATATGTGCTGTATGTGCGTGTGTGTGTGTGTGTGTGTGTGTGTGTGTGTGTGTGTATCTCTTTGTGTACATCCTCATAACCCTGTAGGTTGTATAAAGTCAAAGAGAAAAACAAAATTACCAGTAGAGTTAAGTGCTACACTATAAGGAAAGATCTTTAGTAGTAACATCTTTATTTCTCTTTCTAGTTATGAAAATTATAGAATCACAGTTAGAATTTCTATCCCTGTGAGCAAGGATGAAGTTTGGACAGATGGCTTGATTTGATTGACATACAGTAAGGGCAGAAGTCAGGAAGACTTTCCTTCTTTTTTCTGTCTCCCCATTTCTCATAAAAATAAAACACTGCCTGCTGTATAATCAGTGAAAGAGAATAACAGTGTTCCTTGATACTAGAGTCTAAACTATATATGGAATTATAAGATCAGGGACCAATGAAATATTAATGTGTGGGCATTTATAGCTGCCCTCATTTCACACCATTTTCGAAAAAAAAAGATGTTGGAATTGTGATACTTTTGAAGGCAGTGCATTCCTAAGATAGGCTGAAAGGCAGAGCAGAATTATGGTAATTAAAAGTGTTTTGGGGACATATTATTTTAGCTTGGAAAATACTCTGTAATAAAATAAATCTGTAGTGGGTAAGATGCTACACTAATCAAAATTGATTCTGGGATGTGCTTGTGTTTTCTAAAATTGATGGTGTTGAACTGGTTCTGTGATTTTCGTGTTTCCTTTTGTCTGTAGGGAACTTTGGAAAATTGGAACAGTAGAGATTTGCAGTTTGAATAATCTGACTTTGGATATGCTTATAAAGCTATGTTCCAGATGAAGAAAGCCCTGGCTTCAAATACTAACAAAAAAGTTACACTCCAGCTGACTATTTTAATGAGATCTTTCTGATTACATTTGAATAGAATAGAAAGAAATGCTTTAAGATGATGCTTTTTGTATTTTGAGAATTTAATTTCTCTTGAGGATTAGGGTTTTATTAAGAGCAGTTAATATGGTTAAATTTTATGTGGAGTGAAAAATGAAGAACGTAGTTTGTGGGCACTTGGACTTCACAACACTTGTATTTTTTCTATCACTCTATGTATCAGTCAGAATAGGCTAGTGTTATGCAGAGTAACAAACAATTTTGAAATCTCAGTGAATTAAAACAATGCATATTCATTTCTCTGTCATGCTATACATCTAATGGGGGTGCCAGGGAATTCTCATTGTATCCCCCATTGTGTATGAATATAATCTGACATACAAGATACAATAGGGATGATTTCTTAGCCTGGTATAGAAAGTGCTCTTCTAATGAACCAAAACAAATTGAAGAAAGCTTTTCCTGACCGATGTCAGTAAGTTTTAGAGGATACATCAAAGACACATTCAGTATAACATCTAAGAGCATTTGCAAATTTTAAAAGTAGAAATTTTATATTCTTCCCCTGGCTGACTTTTTAGTCCTAGCTGTCCTCCTTAATGACTTAACAGAATAATAAAAATTGAAGCAGAATTCTCCACTATGAGATGATCAAGCTCTTTTTTCATTTTTTTTTTTAAATTTGAATATAGTTGGCACACAATGTTACATTAGTTTCAGGTATACAAGTTAGTGATTTGACAAGTTCATACATTATGCTGTGTTCACAAATATAGCTACCATCTGTCTCATTACATTGCTATTACAATATCATTGGCTGTATTTCTTATGCTGTGCCTTTTATTCACATTACTTATTCATCCCATAACTGGAAGCCTTTATCCCCCCCTCCCTTCCAACCATTTTCCCCACCCCACCCCCAGCAACCGTCTGTTTGTTCTCTATATTTATACATCTGATTTTGATTTATTTTTATTCATTTGTTTGTCTCTTAGATTCCATTTAAGAGTAGAATCATATGGTATTTGTCTTTCTCGGTCTCACTTATTTCACTCATCATAGTACCCTCTAGATCCATCCATGTTGTCTCAAATGGTACAATTTCATCCTTTTTATGGCTGCCTAATATTTCAGTGTGTGTGTGTGTGTGTGTGTGTGTGTGTGTGTGTATGTGTGTATATGGCACACTATTCATATCCATTTATCAGTGACACTTAGGTTGCTCCCATAGCTTGGCTATTGTAAATAATGCTTCAGTGAACTTAGGGTTGCATATATCTTCTCAAATTAGTGTTTTTGTTTTCTTGGTTTAGATACCCAGTTGTGGAATTGAATCATATGGTATTTCCATTTTTAATTTTTTGAGGAAACTCCATACTGTTTTTCACAGTGGCTATACTTAACCTCAAGAAAAAGAAGTGTTGCTAGAAATGATTCAGTACAAAGAAATGCATTGGTCCAACACATTAGACAGATTACTAAACATTAGAAATTTATAGTATAATAAACAGAAGAGTCAAGATTTGATCTTTTGCCATGTCTATTTGCATTCCATTTTTTAAAAGAATTTTTCTTATTGGACTTCACTGTCTTTGTAATGCTCCTCTCTTGAAATTCCATGCACCTGTCATGGCAAGTTGACCTGGGGTTACCTTCTTTTAGAATAGGTGGTCTTGCTGGGGCACCTGGGTGTCTCAGTCAGTTAAGCGTCATGGTCAGCTCAGGTCATGATCTCGCAGTCCATGAGTTTGAGCCCAGCTTCGGGCTCTGTGCTGACAGCTGAGAGCCTGGAGCCTGTTTCAGATGTGTGTCTCCCTCTCTCTCTCTCTCTGCCCCTCCCCTGCTCATTCTCTGTCTCTCTCTGTCTCAAAAATAAATAAACGTTAAAAAAAAATTTAGAATAGGTGGTCTGGCTTATCCTTGCTTGAGTTTAGTTCAGCTTTCCTAGGGATTACATTGAGTTTGGGGGCCAAAGTCTCAGTTTATCATTGAATCAATGAATCTATAGATACTTAGACATTTGTCTGAACTTGTTTCATGTACATGTATTTCTCTGGGGGAACTTCATGGATATGGGGAGGGGAATGGACAGAGGAACTGAAGCTGCAATAACAAACTCACTGAATACTCAAGACACCTGCATCCCACATCCTGATGGTCACTGTTTCTCCTCCACCTTTGCCTCATTTTCCAACATAGAGACAAAACTAATACTAACATCTTCATGTTGAAAGGTAAAGAACAATTTTTAAATTCTTGGTATTTAATAAAGATAATGTGTTCCTTAGTCTACTCTTATCTATATTGGTGAGAGGGGTTTTAACTGATTTCATAACTGATTTGAAGGCAGGATTGTGTCATGGAAGTGATGATAATCACTTACTAATACACATGTTTTTTAGGGCAAAGAAAAAAATAGATTCAAAATGTCTATTTTATCATTTCAGAAATATTTCACAGAATCTTCAGTGATGTATTTGCAAACCTGTAAGTGGATCCATGTTGATATGACAAAATTAGAACATGAGAAAATCAATGTCTTTATATATAGCTGTTTCCAGGGAAATTCACTAGGAGGAATTTATTTAGAGTTTCTTTTCCTATGAATAGACAAAATGGTTTGTTGCGTTTTAAAAATTTTTAAGGCTTATTTAATAAACATAATGTGATTTTGCTGTTGGTGTTAGGGAGGTATTGGTTAAATTTAGAAATATGTAGGTGGTGAAATTCAGACCACCTGTTATAGTCACAGTTGGAGTAAAAACTTTTTGCATTAGCTTGTATTGGCTAGGTAATAGAAAGATACTGTTCATAATGCCAGTTAAATAGAAACGTATTATTTAAAATGTAAATTGATTTTCTGATAGTGGTTGGGGTTTTTAAAAAATTTTATCAGCTCTTAATGTTTCATAATGCACTGTACTTTGGCCTTATGGATCACATCTGTGTGGTCTAAGCCATGTAAATTGAGGTGATCAAAGAAATTGGTCTGTGTGCTAAGATGCAATCACACTTCAACTTCAGAATGACATATGTGTGTGTATTTATTATCCTCATTACAAGAAAGGACAAAAGAGTGTTTAGAAAGTTAGTTTAGTGTCCAAAGTCGCACAGCTAATAAATGGAGTCACCAGTATTTTAATACATGTGTGCCTAATATCTGTGCTATATAGTACTTCAAAACTGACCCTAACCTAACCGATGGCGATAAATTTGTCATTTAATCAAGTGACCTGTTTCATCTTAAGATTTCTCGCCTGCTGAAAAAGGCCAAGAGGAAAATCCTTTGGATAACTTAGTAGTAATTTTATGTCCATTGTTTATAATGTACATTGAATTCATTTACCTTCTGTTTGTGATACATTTATTTTTTTTGTCCCTCCAAATTTTTCTTTAAATTCCAGTTAGGTAACTTATTATGCAATATTAGTTTCAGGTGTAGAATTTAGTGATTCATCACTTACATAAGACACCCAGAGCTCATCATAAAAAGTGCCATCCTTAATACCCATCCCCTCTTTAACTCATGACCCTACCCATCTCCCCTCCAGTAAACTTCAGTTTGTTCTCTATGGTTAAGAGTCTGTCTCTCTGTTTGTCTTTCTACCCCACCGCCATGTGCATGTGTTTTATTTCTTAAATTCCACATATGAGTGAAATCAGAGCATATTTGTCTTTCATTGATTTATTTTGCTTAGCATAATACCCTCTAGCTCCATCCATGTCATTGCAAATGGCAAGATTTCATTCTTTATTTATGGCTGAGTTATATTGCATTTTATATATATGGACAATATGTGAACGTTTGGGTTCTTTCCATAATTTGGCTACTGTTGCTAATGCTGCTGTAAACATCTGGGAGCACATATCCCTTTGAATCAGTATATTTGTATCCTTTGGTGAATACCTAGTAGTGCAATTGGTGGATTGCAGGGTAGTTCTATTTTTAACTTTTTGAGGAAGAAACTCATTACTGTTTTGCAAAGTGGTTGCACCAATTTGCATTCTCACCAACACTGTAATGAGAGGGTTCCCCTTTGTCTGCATCCTTGCCAACACCTGTTGTTTCCTGTGTTGTTAATTTTAGCCATTCTGACTGAAGTAAGGTGATAAGTCATTGTAATTTTGATTTGTGTTTCCCTTCCGATGATTTCCCTTATCTTGAGCATCTCTTCATGTGTATATTAGCCATCTGTATGTCTTCTTTGGAAAAATACCTATTCATGTCTTCTGCCCATTTCTTAACTGGATTATTTGTTTTTCAGGTGTTGAGTTTGATAAGTTATTTATAGATTTTGGATACTAACCATTTATCAGATAAGTCATGTGTAAATATCTTCTCCCATTGCACAGGTTGCCTTTGGTGTTCTTTTTTTTCTTTTGCTTGCTTGTTTGTTTTGTTTTGTTTTCCAATAGTTTACTTTTGCTTTTGTCTCCCTTGCCTCCAGAGATGAGATATATCTAGTAAGAAGTTGCTATGGCCAATATCAAAAAGGTTGCTGCCTGTATTCTCCTCTAGGATTTTGATGGTTTCCTGTCACATTTAAGTATTTCATCCATTTTGAATTTATTTTGTATATGGTGTAAGAAAGTGGTCCAGTTTCATTCTCCATGTTGCTTTCCAGTTTTCCTCAAAACCATTTGTTGAAGAGACTTTTTCCCATTGGATATTTTTTCCTGCTGTGTTGAAGATGAATTGAGCATATAGTTGTAGGTTCAGTTCTTGGTTTTCTGTTTTGTTTTATTGATCTATGTGTCTATTTTGAGCCACCCCTATACTGTCTTGATCACTCCAGCTTTGTAAATTTGCTTTTCTTTTACAAGATCACTTTGACTCTTCAGAGTCTTTTGTGGTTCCATACAAATTTTAGAGTTGTTTGTGCTAGCTCTGTGGAAAATACTGGTGGTATTTTGATAGGGACTGTATTAAATGTGTAGATTGCTTTCCGTAGTATAGACATTTTAACAATATTTATTTTTCTAATCCATGAGAATGGAATGTTTTTCCATTTCTTTGTGTCATTCTTCAGTTTCTTTCATCAATGTTTTATAGTTTTCAGAGTACAGGTCTTTTACCTCTTTGGTTAGATTTATTCCTAGTTATCTTACAGTTTTTGGTGCAGTTGTAAATGGGATTGATTCCTTGATTTCTCTTTCTGGAGCTTCATTATTGGTGTATACAAATGCAACAGATTTCTGCACATTGATTTTGTATCCTGTGACTTCACTGAATTTTTGCAGGAGTTCTAACAATTTTTTGGTGGAGTCTTTTGGGTTTTCTATACAGAGCATCATTAATCTGTAAATAGTGAAAGTTTGACTTCTTCCTTGTGATTTAGATGCCTTTTATTTCTTTTTGTTGTCTGATTGCTGAATCTAGGACTTCTAGTACTATGTTAAATAATAGTGAGAGTGAACTATCCCTGTCTTGTTCCTGACCATAGAAGGAAAGCTCTTAGGTTTTTTCCATTGAAGATGGTATTAGCTCTGGGTGTTTTGTTTTATTTTGTTTTGTTTTGTTTTGTATTTGGCCGTTACTATATTGAGGTATATTCTCTTTATCCTTACTTTGCTGAGGGTTTCTTATCATGAATGCATGTTATGCTTTGTCAAACTCTTTTTCTGCATCTATTGAAAGGATCATATGGCACTTATCTTTTCTTTATTAATATGGTGTATCATGTTGATTGATTTGTGAATATTGAACCATGCCTGCAACCCAGGAATAAATCCCACTTGATTGTGGTGAATGATTGTTTTAATGTACTGCTGCATTTGATTTGCTAGTATTTTGTTCAGATTTTTGCATCCATATTCATAAAGGATCTTGGCCTATAGTTCTCTTTTTTAGTGCAGTCTTTGCTGGTTTTGGAGTCAAGCTAATGCTGGCTTCATAGAATGAATTTGGAAAATTTCCTTCCATTCCTGTTTTTTGGTATAGTTTAAGAATTGGTAATAACTCTTCTTTATTTTTGTTTAACTTTAGGATGGATGGATGGATGAATTCAAGTTTTTATTTTATTTCTGGTTAGTTAATATATAGTGTAATATTAGTTTCCAGAGTAGAATTTAGTGAATCATCACTTACTTATCACATGTACTGCTCATCACAATTGACTTCCATAATACCCAAAATTCCCCTGTGAAGGTATCTGGCCCTGGACTTTGTTTTTTGGGAGTTTTTTGATTGCTGATTCCATTTCTTTGCTGGTTATTAGTCTGTTCAAGTTTTCGTTTTCTTCTTATTTCAGTTTTTGTAGTTTATGTTTCTAGAGATTTATCCATTTCTTCCACGTTGTCCATTTTGCTGGCATATAATTTTTCACAATGTTCTCTTATAATTGTTTGTATTTCTGGGGTGTTGATTGTTACTTCTTGTCTCTCATTTGTGATTTTACTTATTTTGGTCCTTTCTCTTTTCTTTTTGACATGTCTTGCTAGGGATTTGTCCGTTTTATTTATTTATTTTTTCAAAGAACCAGCTCCTGGTTTCATTGATCTGTGCTACTGTTTGTCTTTTAGTTTCTATATCATTTCTGTTCTAATCTTTATTATTTTTCTCCTACTGGCTTAGGCTCCATTTGTTGTTGTTGTTCTAGCTGCTTTAGGTATAAGTTTAGGTTGTTTATTTGAGATTTTTCTTGCTTTTGAGGTAAACTTGTGTTGCTACATACTTTCCTCTTATGACCACTTTTGCTGCATCTCAAAGGTTTTAGAATGCTGTGTTTTCAGTTTCATTTGTTTCCATGCATTTTTTTAATTTCTTTTTTAAATCCTGGTTAACCCATTCATTCTTTAGTAGCATGGTCTTTAACCTCCATGTATTTGTGGTCTTTCCAAATATTTTCTCGGGTTGATTTCAAGTTTCATGCGTTGTGTTCAGAAAATATGCATGGTATGATCTCCGAATTTTTGTACTTGTTGAGGCCTGATTTGTGGTCTAGAATGTGATATATCCTGAAGAATGTCCCATGTGCCCTTGGAAAAAGTGTGTATTCTGTTGCTTTAGGATAACTATTCTGAATATATCTGTTAAATTCATCTGTTCCCATTTGTCATTCAAAGCCATTGTTTCCTTGTTGATTTTCTGCTTAGATTACATCTCCATTGGTCTAAGTGAGGTGTTACTGTCCCCTACTGTTATTATATTGTGATCAGTGAGTTCCTTTATGTTTGTTATGAATTGTTTTATATATTTGGGTGCTTCCATGTTGACAGTATAAATATCTACAATTGTTATATCTTCTTCTTGGATAGTCCCCTTTGTTACGATTTAATGCCTTTTTTTTTTACTCTCTTGTTTCAGTAATGGTTAAAATCTAGTTTGATATAAATATTGCTACTTTGGCTTCCATTGCATGATAAATGTTTTGCCATCCCCTCACTGTCAATCTGCAAGTGACTTTAGATATAAAATGAGTCTCTTGTAGGCAGAATATCGATGAGTCTTTTGTTTTTAATCCATTCTGACACCCTATGTCTTTTGATTGGAAGGTTTAGTCCATTTACATTGAAAGTATTATTTATTGATATGTATTTAATGTCATTTTATTACTTGTTTCTGGAGATTTTTCTCTGTTTCTTTATGGTCTTTGTCACTTCTGGTCTTTGTCACTCAAAGAGTCCCCTTTAGTATTTATTGCAGGCTGGTTTCGTGGTCATGAACTGAGTTAGTTTTTGTTTGACTGGGAAAGTCTTTATTTCTTTTTCTATTCTGTATTATGGCCTTGATGGATAAAGTATTCTTGGTTGCAGATTTTTCCCCATTCAGCAAGTTGAATTTAGCAACATGTGTGGAGGGATCTGCAGCTAGCCTGATGGGTCTTTCCTTGTAAGTTAGGAACTTCTTTTGTCTTGCTGCTTTTAGGATTTTTTTCTTTATCAGTATATTTTGCAAATTTAACACAATATGTCTCGGTGTGGGTCTGCTTTGTTGACTTTGATGGAAGTTCTCTGTGCCTCCTGGATTTGGATATGGATTTCCTTCCCCAGATTAGGGAAATTTTCAGCTATTATTTCCTCAAAAATCTGCCCCCCTTTTCTCTCTCTTCTTCATCTGGGACTTCTATGATACAAATGTTATTTATTATGTTTGATCCAGTCACTATGTTCCCTAAGTCTATTCCCATGATTCACAGTTCTCTGTTTTGTTCATCTTCGTTATTTCCCATTATTCTATCTCCTATATCACCTATTCATTCCTCTGTTTATTCCATCCTTGTGGTCATTAAAACCAGTCTGTTTCAGATCTGAGTGATGACATTTTTCATTTCTGATTGTTTACTTTTTTAACTCTTTTATCTCTGTAGTCTTCCTGATAGATTCCATGCTTTCTCAAGCCCAGAGAATATCCTTAAGATTGTTGCTTTAAATTTTCCATCAGGCATATTACTTAGATCTGTTTTAGTTAGATATCTGTCCATGACCTTTTCTTTTTCTTTGTTTTTGGATGAATTTCTCTGGCTTGGCATTTTGTGTAAGTCTCTATCTTCTTCTCTGTGTTAGAAAAGCCTGTTACGTTTCCTGTTCCTGAGAAGAAAGGCTTTATGAAGGAAAGGTCATAAAGTGTCCAGGGCCTAGCGCTTCAGGGCACATCTCTAGGATGTGCTGTGTGCATTCTGCTATGTTTTGGCTGCTCTATCCTTCAGGCCAGTTGTCTGCAGAGGCTCTCCTGGCCTGCATACGACCGTCACCAGAGTATGGCAAATTTTAACTAGGTGTTCTCTGGTCCGCATGTTAAATGAAACCTGATACTGCTTCCACTATATCTGAAGCTGTGCAGAAATCTGTGGTGGTAGATGTCCTGTGTCCAGGGGCTTTTGCTGGTGTTTTGAGGAAGGGGCCTGCTGCCCTCGTCCTTAGGCACTCTTGCCTGATAAAAGCAGCACCAGCAGAATGCAGGGGGGCAGGACTTGGTATAAGCAGGTTAGGCAGCCAGTGTTGGCACTGTGCTGTTTACTGAAGTTGGTTTATGCTAAAGGGTGGTGATTACAGCCAGCTCCTTTGTCCCTGGGGATGAGTCTACATGCTTTCTGTCCTCAGAGAAACACTCCCAGATGACCAAATAATCTTCTCCTTGTGTGTACAGGTGCTTTTCAGATCACTGCTTTCATGCTGTTTCTAGAATGCTTCACTGCCTGAACAGTACAGTACACTTTAGGCTCTATTCCAGCCCAAACTGCTGACTTTTAAAACTCAAAACTTTAGGGACTTTCTATGGCAGGGAGCCTGTGCTTGTCTTCTGGGAGAGGGTCTCACCACGCTGGGAGGGATGCAGGTTTGACCTAGAAGGGCAGTCATGTCAGAGCACAGCGGAGTGTGATTTGGAGCAAAGCAGGCTAGGAAGCCAGTGTCCAGGTTAGCTGCCCGCAACAGGTGTCTCTGTGCTTATGCTGAGGAGTGGGGGAGGGAAATGGTACACACTGGCTCCTTTGTCCTTGGAGAGGCATCTCTGAGAATGCCGCCTCCCACAAATATGCTCCAAGGAGATCAAGTAGTGTCTTCCTGAGAGCCTTAGGTGATCCTCAGATTGTGACATCTGCTCTGGGAATGCTTGCATGCCTTCTCTTCAGGTGCAGGGCAGGACCTTCAGGTCCCTATTCTAGGCAAGACCTTTAAAATTCCAGTCTTTGAGACCTGCTGGTTGCAAAAAGTCAAAATAATTATCCCCTCTCATTTTCCCAGTCATTGGCTTTGGGGAAGTGTTGTCCTTGTGTATCCTTTGCACTCCACTCTCACATTTGTCCATGACCAGGACTCCTTCCACAGCAGACATGATCCATTTCTCCCCCAAACCACATCTCCACACTCTACCAACCTCGGTATGGCATTTTCTTTCCTTCTAGTTGTGCAGTTTGTTCCATCAGTCTTCAGATTGATTTCTTAAGTGTTCAGAATGATGTGATAATTATCTAGTTGTGTTTGAGGGAAGAGGCAAGCCTAGGGTCCTCCTACTCTTCCATCATCTTAGCTCCTTCTCCACCAGTGACAGATTTCTAAAAATCAATACATTCTATATGGGTGCTTCAGTCATCTCTTTTTCACACTAGCCTCAGGTGTGATCCATCAGTTGGACTAATTGGTTGATATTTTTAATGGTTTAGTTCATTTTTAGAAAATATACTGCACTCTAAATCTTACATAGGTGTATTTGCTACTAGGTGTTTTGATGCCTTTTTAATCCTTCTATATATTTGTATTCAAATACAGAGTGCCTTGGGGTGCCTGGGTGGCTCAGTCAGTTAAGCGTCTAACTCTTGGTATCAGCTCAGGTCATAATCTCACAGTTACCAGTTTGCACTGGTAGGGCAGAGCCTGCTTGGGATTTTCTCTCTGCCACTCCCCAAGTCGGAGTATCTCTGTAAAACTTACAAAAACTTACAGTGTCTCCGACTCCCCAAGTCGGAGTGTCTCTGTAAAACTTAAAAATTAAAATATGGTACTCCCGGCTAATATATCCTACCCAAGTTGTCAGAATACTGCATGAAAGAAGAAGCAAAATATACAAATCTAGTACAGTAACTAAGTTGAATTCCAAAAAATCGCAAAGTTGTAAATTTTTATAGCAGGATACAAGTAAAGCAATCTAATGATACCTATTTATACCCTTTGACAAAATCTCCATACACCTTCTGGTAGATGTTGCTCTCTGACCGATAGGTGAATTCCATCTTTGCTTTCCATTTTTTCTTTAGGCAGTGCCATCACCACACCCCTCTATAGTAAGCACATATTTGTCTACATTCCTTCTTTTGGGGAATAGGGCTTGTCTGGTCTAACTGGAGTCAACTGTCCTCTTCTCTTCATAGACAGAGTTGTTAATCCAAAGGTAGGCACGTGGCACAGCAACACACAAAAAGGCATCTATTTCTTTTGGACGAAGCTTTAAGTTCCTGTGATAAGCCTATAGAAAACCTCTGTCAAGGATACAAAGGAAAAATACCAGAAGCAGAGTCAAGAGGAAGGAAGAGTAAAGGGCAGGTGTTGGGAGGAAAAAGAGAAAGAGACAAAAAGAAAGATTCAGGGAAAGAATAATGACTGGATTCTTGAATCTGGGCATCTTTGAACTCAGTAACTCACTGAGTGTCCTAGGATATTTAGATTGGTACATCCAGCATTTTTTTATTCTAGTTGAGTTGGATTTCTGTCATTTGTAACTGAAAAATGTTACGATTAACTTTTCCTTCTGTCATATGGAATTTATTTTTAACTATGGCATACAAAATTATGCCACTACTTTGATATGGCAATCTGTTGAATTTTGTTTGAGAGTAATAATAATAAAAGAATTATTATGTTTGTGATTGCTATTGTCATAGCTAATATTTACATAAGATTTTGTAATGTCACATATATTCTCTAATTCAATCCTTATAAAAACCTGTCATTTGGGTGCTATTATTATCTCTATTTCTCAAAATGAGAAAGATTAGGTACATAGGGGTCATTGAATTTTCCCAGTATCACCTAAATGGTAAGCATCAAAACTGGGATAAAAATGCAAACAGTGTGGATTTAAAAATCTATTCTCTAAACCTATGAGCATTGCTCTTTTATAACAGTTTTTGTTTACAAAAGAGAGATCTTCACTAACTTTAAGTATTCTGCACTTTCTTTACACATTAGCAGTCTTTTTTCTCCCTTATCATAAGCATGGTGTGATGCACCTTTTCCTTTTTATTATAAGAGCATGTTTTTCTGGCAAACTTCTTTTGAGTCTCAGTCAACATATCTATTTATTATCTGTCTATCATCTTTCTTTTTTTTTCCTTTCTTTTAATGTTTATTAATTTTTGAGAGAGAGACAGAGCACACGTAGAGGAGGGGAAGAGAGGGAGGGAGACACAGAAGCTGAAGCAGGCCCCATGCTCTGAGCTGTCAGCACAGATCCCAATACAGGGCTTGAACCCATGAACCATGAGATCATGACCTGAGCCAAAGTCAGATGCTTAACCGACTGAGCCACCCAGGCGCCCCTGTCTATCATCTTTATATCCATCTGTTTACACATATATATCTTTATCAGAACATGAAAACTTTGAAGAGGTTATGGTGAGTATTCTATAGTGAAACTTATCTCTAGTATAGATATTAGCAGACTTTTTTTAGACTTTTAAACTTCATTGAGTAATACTTTTTTTTTTAACATGATGAGCAACCTAAACATCTGCGTGTGGGCCTTGATATTTAAAAAGTGAACTTACAGAAGCACCTAAAGGAAAGGGTGAGGAGGAGAATTTCTATTTGTAATTAGTATGGTAAAGAAGTTTTTCTCTGCCAGTTTCCTGAAGAATATTCCTAGCTAACATGCTAGCTTAATCATAATTCAATTCCACTAGTTTGAACTAATAAAATTTAGGATCGCTTTGGCAGACAACATGGATCATAAAGATTTGTCTGAATTTCTTCTTTAAAGTTAAAAAAAAAAAGACTCAAGAAATGTGCCTCCATTATCATTAAGGAAAAAAAGAGTCATTACTTTTCTGTCTTATGTTATCTACCCAAATCTTGATGAGGAGAACCAGACATAGTGTAGAAGCTCAGAGTGTAAAAAATACAGTCTGGGTCACTATTTATGGTTGTACACGTCAAAACCCAAGCAGGGACTCTAAATATGGTGAAGGCGAGCTGGAATTTGCCTCTCATTTAGGTGGCCAACCAGAAATGTAATAGCCAATTAGACTTCTCCCTTTTCCAGCTCACCCTTCCTTGCTTTACATAATAAATGCCCATGTCACTCATATACTATCCTTCCTGGAAAATTAAGATAATTGTATTCCTTCTTAGGTATGTTAACACATGTGGGTAAAATAACCCTGAGTCTTAGTATATTATCTAAAATAGAGGAAATAATACTCAATAAATGTTATGTGTCATATTAATAAGTGACTACTCCAATGTTTTAAAAAGAATTTGACACACAGTATTATATTTCAAGTGTACAACATCGTAATCGGACAAGTCTATACATTATCCTGTGCTCACCACAAGTGTAGCTACCGTCTATCACCATACAGTGTTATTACAATACCATTGACTCTGTTATCTATGCTGTGCCTTTTATCCCTGTGACTTATTCCATAAATGGAAGCCTTTGTCTCCCAATCTTCCCTCTGGCATCCATCAGTTTGTTCTTTTTATCTACAGGTCTGATTTTTCTTTTTGTTTATTCATTTCTTTTGTTTTTAGATTCCACATACAAGTAAAATAATCTGGTATTTGTCTTTCTTAGTCTGTTTAATTTAACTTAACATAATACAATCTAGGTCCATACATGTTGTCTCAAATGGCACAATTTCGTCTCTTTTTGGTTGCATAATATTCCATCGTATAGTGTATGTGTGTGTGTGTGTGTGTGTGTGTGTGTGTGTGTGTGTATCACATCTTCCTTATTCATTTGTCTATGGATAGACACTTAGGTAGCTTCCATATATGGGCTATTATAACTACCACAGTAAACATAGGGATGCATGTATCCCTTTGAATTAGTATTATCATTTCCTTTGGAATTTTGGATCACATAGTATTTCTATTTTTAATTATTTGAGGAACTTCTAAACTGTTTTCTATACTGGCTATACCTATTTACATTCCCACCAACAGTGCATAAGGCTTTTTTTGCTCTTTATCATCACTGTTGTTATTTCTTGTCTTTTTGTTTTTAGCCATTCTGATGGATGTAAGGTTATATTGTGGTTTTGATTTGCATTTCCCTGATGATTAGTGATGTTGAGCCATTTTATATGTGTCTTTGGTAATCTGTATGTCTTCTTTGGAAAAATGTATATTCAAGTTCTCTGCACATTTTTAAAAATCTATTCACTTAGGGGCGTCTGGGTGGCGCAGTCGGTTAAGCGTCCGACTTCAGCCAGGTCACGATCTCGCGGTCAGTGAGTTCGAGCCCCGCGTCGGGCTCTGGGATGATGGCTCAGAGCCTGGAGCCTGTTTCCGATTCTGTGTCTCCCTCTCTCTCTGCCCCTCGCCCGTTCATGCTCTGTCTCTCTCTGTCCCAAAAATAAATAAACGTTGAAAAAAAATTAAAAAAAAATCTATTCACTTAAATCCAAGTTAGCTAACATACAATGTAGTATTGGTTTCAGGAGTAAAACCCAGTGATTCATCACTTACATATCACACCCAGTGCTCATCCCAACAAGTTGTCCTCCTTCATGCCCCTTACCCATTTAGCCCATTCCCCCAGCTACCTCCCCTCCAGCAATCCTCAGTTTGTTCTCTCTCTTTAAGAGTCCCTATAGTTTGTCTCCCTCTCCATTTTTATTTGATTTTTCTTTCCATTCCCGTATTCTCATGTGTTTTGTTTCTTATTTCCACATATGAGTGAAATCATATGATATTTGTATTTCTCTAATTTCATTTGGCATTATACATTCTCATTCCATCAACATTGTTGCAGATGACAAGATTTTATTCTTTTTGATCACCAAGTAATATTCCAGTGTGTGTGTGTGTGTGTGTGTGTGTGTGTGTGTGTGTGTGTGTGTGTCTGTGTGTGTCTGTGTACACCAACATTTTCTGTATCATTCATCAGTTGATGGACTTTTGGGCTTTCTCCATAATGTGCTATTGTTGATAATGCTGCTATAAACATTGGGTCACCTGTGCTCCTTTGAATCAACATTTATGTATTATTTGCCTAATAGTGCAAATTGCTGAATCACAGAGTAGTTCCATTTCTAATTTTGTGAGGAACCTCCATACTATTTTCCAGAGTGGCTGCACCAGTTTGTATTTCCACCAACAGTACAAAAGTATTCCTCTTTCGGCACACTCTCTCCAATACCTGTTTCTTCTTGTGTTGTTAATTTTAGCCATTCTGTCAGGTGTGAGGTGACATCTCATTGTGATTCTGATTTGTATTTCCCTAATGATGAGTGATGTTGAGCATCTTTTCATGTGTCTGATAGCTATCTGAATGTCTCTGGAAAAGTGTGTGTTCATGTCTTCTGCCCATTTCTTTACTGGATTGTTTTTTGGGTATTGAGTTGGATAAGTTCTTTATAGATTTTGGGTACTATCCCTTTATCTGATATGTCATTCACAAATATCTTCTCCCTTTCAGTAGGCTGCCTTTAGTTCTGCTGATAGTTTCCTTCACCGTGTCCAAGATTTTTATCTTGATGAAGTCCCATTGGTTCACATTTGCTTTTGTTGCCCTTAACACTGGAGACGTATCAACTAAGAAGTTGCTGTGGCTGTGGTCAAAGAGGTTTTTGCATGGTTTTCCTCTAGGATTTTGATGGTTTCCTGTCTCACATTTAGGTCTTTCATCCATTTTGAATTTATTATTGTGTATGGTATAAGAAAGTGGTCCAGATTCATTCTTTTGCATGTCAACATCCAGTTTTCCTGACACCATTTGTTGAAGAGATTGCCTTTTTTTCCATTGGATATTATTTCCTCCTTTGTCAAAAATTAGTTGGCCATACATTTGTGGGTCCATTCTGGGCTCTCCGTTCTGCTCCATTGATCTATGTGTCTGTTTTTGTGCTAGTACCATACTGTCTTGATGATTACAGCTTTGTAATATAGCTTGAACTTCAGAATCATGATGCCTCCAATTTTGTTTTTGTTTTTCAGTATTGCTTTGGCTATTCAGGGTGTTCTGTGGTTTCATCCAAATTTTAGGATTGTTTGTTACAGCTTCGTGAAAAATGCTGGTGGTATTTTGATAGGGATTGCATTAAATGTGTAGATTGCTTTTAGCAGTCTGGACATTTTAACAACGTTTGTACTTCCAATCCAGGACCATAGACTGCTTTTCCATTTCTTTGTGTCCTCTTTAATTTCTTTCATAAGTCCTCTCTAGTTTTCAGTGTATAGACCTTTTACTTCTTCAGTTAGGTTTATTCTTAGGTATCTTACTGTTTTGGTATTTATAAATGGGATCGATTTCTTGATTTCTTTTTGTTTCTTCATTATTGGTGTATCAAAATGCAACAGATTTCTGCACATTGATTTTATATCCTTCTACTTTGTTGAGTTCATGTATTATTTCTAGTATTTTGGTGGAATCTTCTGGGTTTTCTACATAGAGTATCACATCACCTGTTAATAGTAAGTTTAAGTTTTTCCTTGCTGATTTGGATGCCTTTTATTTCTTTTGTTGTCTTATTGTAGAGGCTAAGACTTCTAGTACTATTTTAAATAGTGATATAATGTTTAATTTTCTTAATAAGTTTTATTTATATGTATAAGACCTATAATGGAAAGCATTAAGATGCTTTATTTGTTTAAGAGACATTTCTTGATCACTTTGTGCCTGATACTAGTCTAGGAGCTTTTCAAATATAAAACCAACTACTTTTGTTTAAAATCCTACAAAGAGATACTATTATTATCCCTATTTTATAGATGAGGAAAATAAATTAAAGAAATCATGTTCATTACCAAAAATGTTCTAGAAAGAAAAATCGAGACCCAGAGGTTATAGTGTGGAATTCTTTCAAACATTTAAGGAAGTAAGGACTTGCAGTAGTGTTTCAGAAGGGGAGGATGGATGAATACTTCCCAACTCACTTTATGAGGCCAGCATAATTCTAACAGGAAAAACTGAAAAAAAATTACAGAATAAATTACTAACCAATGTTTTCCCTATATGTAAATGTGAAAACCTTTAACATAATGTATTTAAGTAGTTTATTCTAGGAATGCAAGGTTAGTTTAACAATCAAAAAACAATGTAACGCACCATCTTAAGGGTCACAGAGAAATGACTAAAGACCATTTCAGGAGATATAATAAAAATAATTGACAAATTTCAACACCTATTCATGATTAAAAAAATTCAGAAATCCAGTAATACAGGGATTCTTTGATCTGTGAAAGGGCATCTATGCATAAAGTACAGCTAACATCATTATGTGAAAGGTTGATTATTTTCCTCCTAAGATTAAAACAAGGCAAAGATGCTCATTGTTACTTTCCTATTAAGTGTTGTACTGGTAAGTCTGACCATGGGAATAAATCATCTAGAAAATGAAAATCAAAAATATAAAGATTTGAAATTTCTGTTGGTGTGTGGCATGATTTTGTATGCAGAAGACCTTGTATAATCTTACAAATAACTATTAGAACTAAAAGTAAATTGAGCAAGTTCCCAGAGAACAGCCTAATTTTTAAAAATCAGTTTTAGGGGCGCCTGGGTGGCGCAGTCGGTTAAGCGTCCGACTTCAGCCAGGTCACGATCTTGCGGTCCGTGAGTTCGAGCCCTGCGTCAGGCTCTGGGCTGATGGCTCAGAGCCTGGAGCCTGTTTCCGATTCTGTGTCTCCCTCTCTCTCTGCCCCTCGCCCGTTCATGCTCTGTCTCTCTCTGTCCCAAAAATAAATAAAAACGTTGAAAAAAAATTTAAAAAAATCATTTTTATATATAATGGCAAATGTCTGCAAGTGATATTTTACAGTAATTCTAATTATTAAGGAGGAAACAGATATAGAAATATTTAGAAATAAATTTGATAACAGTCATGTAACATGTAAAATCTGAAATCCCTGCTCAAAGAAACTAAATAGCACCTAAAAATGAAAATTAAATAACATAAAATAATTTTACGTGCAAGAAGGCACAATGTTTTAAAGATGTCAGTTATCAGCTAATTAATTAATAAATTCTGTGTATTCCCAGTGATTATTTCAGCAGGAGATTCTTATTTCTTCTCTCTCTCTTTCTTTCTCTCCAATTTAGCAAGCTGACTCTGAAATTTATATGGAAATAGAACGGACCTATAATCCTGAAAATGAAAAAAAAATTAAGAAGACTTTTACAGGCTGTCTTCAGGAATTATTACTAATCTATAGCAATCACTGTGGCATAGTACTAGCATAAGGCATGACAAGTCAGTGGAACAGAAGAGTTCAGAAACAGTTTCACTTATATAATCAATTGATTTTCAACAAAGGAGCTGAATCATTCCCATGAAGGAAGAAAAATATTTTAAAAAAATGGTACTGAAAAATCCATAAGAAAATCCACAAAAAATCGAAACGCAATTTCACATCAAATAATCATAGCGTTTAAAAAATTGTGTCTTTGCAAGGGAGATAAAACACTTGTTCTAGTAAAGAAAAATTTTTTTCTTTTTCTGAATGGCTCTAAAGAGGAAATGAAAAATAATTTCAGATGTTATTGCCTTGGAATAGATGGAACAGAGAGAACCAGATCTTGCTGTACTCGTTAAGAGAAGATAAAATTCTATAAGAACTTCACCTACTCTCAGGGATATCTACTAAGGGATCACATAGTCTTAAAGCAACCTGTTTATCTTTACCAGACATTAAGGACAAACCCAGATGGATCACTGATATTTCTTCCAGGCACATAAATCTAGAGGATAAAAGTCCCCCCCCCCCACTGCCTCTTTTTTTTTATTGTGTCCTTCTCTGGTTTCAGTAGCAGAAAAATACAAGTAACAAATGCCTGCCAATTACTTTCTATTTATTTTATCTTTGATACCCAATAAAAAGGTATTTTTCCTCTTATAAGTGTCTGCTATCGAGAGTTTACCATGTTTTGGCCAGATAAATGAATTAAGGAAGATTAAGATAATTCATTTCAATTGTGCTGGCAAGTTTAGAGGCTCTCTTTCACAAAGTACATTATTTCAAGACATGGTGAGTATCAGGTTGACTGTATTGAAAGAACCAGACCAGTGTCATCTGGGGCAAGACCTTGGGACTAAGCTGCGAAGGAAAGACACTAGTCTTTAGGCAAAGTGTTGTGGGAATCCAAATACAGGGTTGAAAAAGGAAGAGTGATAACAGCACATAAATCGGGCAAGACTTAACAAAATGCAGACGAGGTAGGGCAGAGCAAATCCTTCACTCTGGAGTGAATGAAATACTCAGGATCACCCCCAGATGACTTCACAAAGAATGAGGAGAGACCAACAAAAATTAGAGAAGGAACCAGTACTAGAAAAGTGTTGGGGTTAAAGTAGATACTTCAAAAAGAACTCAGGCCCAAGAACTAAGGCAGAAGCTCACTTGTTATTTAGAGCTCCAGTATACCTGGCAGGGGTGGGAAACAGGCTGAATGTTGGGCAGAGGGCCTGTGGTTTGGGAATAAACTTGAATCTATGCCCACATGTGGAAAAAGCAAAGGGTTATCTTTTTCTCAATCATTCTGAGTCCATCTTAGTTTTCCTTAGGTCTCCGGAAGGGAAAAAAATACATAGTCTTAAATGTATGTTCCTTAATTCTGTGTTATTGTCCTGGGCTTCTGCTTAGTCATCTCTCCTGGTGAAGATAGATTAAATAATATGGTCGTGATCTTTTTCATCAGCCTACCCATAAACCTTAGAACTCTGTTTAAAAGTAGGATTTAAAATCTGCATTCATCTTTCACCTGTTCATCATTCTCATTCCCTTTATGGATCCTTTCTGGCATGAAGTCTAAGAACTCTTTGCTTAGACTTACTTTAAGATTCCTGTGCACTATCCCAGTCTGAGTCAGAACTTCTCGAGGTTGGATTCCTGGAATTGACATGGTAAATAAGTATCCAAGGTGGTATTTAGAGATAACAAAGTTTTAGGATACAGCCAAGTGACATCAGAGAAACTGGGAAGATATTGCAAAAATGAAGCAAAGTTTAATGTCTTTCTTGCTTCCTTTTGGCTGCTCTTCTGATAATTTGTTTTCTATTTGGGACACAAACTTCTATTGAGACAGGCGGCCTCAAGCCTCCAGTTGTTCCTCCTAAAATTTACTACTTAACATGCTATCTCACAAGGAGAAAAATGACCAAAGAAGAGTGCCAGAAAACATTAAAAATCCATCCAATTCTCCTTGGTACCACAGCGCTCTCCAAAACCATGTAGATCTCAAGCAAGACTCAAGGAGAAATGAACTCTTCAAGACCCTCTTTCTCTACTGGTTGTTAAATTCATGTTCCTCCCTGAAAAGATACAACAGGAAGAAGGTGGGGTTTATAGGGATTATTAAGGTGTGAGAAAAGCAGAATCCTGATTCTTCCACTTGAGGCCAAATCTAGACAGAAATAACCAGATTATACTAGACTCTTCAGATAATATTGAGTGAAGATGTTTAACTACATTCTGTCTGGAGGTGGAGTGGGTCCATTGCCTAGGGTTGTTCTAGCCTACCGGAAATACTGAGGTATTCTGTAAACTGAATCAGAACCAGAACCTTCTGACAAGGGAGTTTGAGCACTTGAATGGGAGAAGATCTTAATAAGAAAGACCATCTCCCCAAACTGTTATGAGAAAATGTTGGGTTTTGAAAGGGAATGACCATGTTCCTGGCAAAATCCAATATTGGCCACATTTGTTTTAGTTGCTTTTCATTCTTGTAACGCTGAAGCATTTAAACACTCTTTTAATAACTCCAATAATTAATTCATTTGTTGCCATTAAATGACAAAAGCACTAGAATAAGCTTTAAATACATAACATTAAATCATATGCTCATGGCAGGAAAAAAGAACACTCACTCTGTGGTTGGCATGGCTGGCTTTCATTCCTGTGCTTTGATTTAAATTCTAGGTTGCAGCAATCATCATTATAACAATGCCATTTAGCCAGGGGAAAGAATACCACAGTGCATTAGAAAACAGTGACCCAAGGCATCCTTTATAACTTAGGGCTTTAACTATACTAGGCCTGCAGGAAATGCACCACAAGTCTGTTTGGAAGAGGGTGATCTAAGAAATATACTGGCACACTTATAAACAGTGATGATTATCACAGTTCATAGAACAGTTTTAATGCCATCTCGTTAGAAAATGACCCTCGGAATCCTTCCTAACATTCCATGTTAGGCCTCTAGCCAAACACTGTGGTTAAAAGTAACCATGACAAAGAATCTGTGTGGGTTTTAGAATTATAATCTGTAATTTTTTCACCAACTCCCTCTGACAGGGTCTTTATTTTAGAGTGTCTATTGCTTAGAAAAACATTTAGGAGGGGGCGAAGTCTGAATTCATTTTCACTTATGACTCAAGGCTGATTTGATTACAATAGGCTCTGTAGGACTGTTCAACCTTGCTAGTTGTCATGGAATTTTATTTAATCAAGAGTTGTTTGAAACAAGTGAGCTAAAGATTTCTCTCCCTCTTTCTCACTGTGTGTGTATAGATTTTCATTACCACTATACTCTTCCAAATGAGACTTGACTTGTCTTTTGTCGTTTTTATCTGCCATTTTTATTTTTCTAACAGTATTTGCCAGTGTATATAGCAACAAGCTAATTTGTTTTAGAAAAAATAATTGAAAAGCACATAAAACTATATGCACATTCCAAAATAAAATGCCACCTCATGAGGTTAAACAAAACCAGTGTTGGATCTAGTACATAAAAGTAGTAAAATAAACACAACCAGTTATTGGAAATACCTCTAAAAATCTGATATTAAAATATGTTTAAGGTCATTTTTTGTTAAATCACATTTGTTGGTGTCTTTTACCTAAATTATTGGAGTATTAAAAAAATTTACATTACTGACAATAGTATGGAGGTAAACATAGCAACCGATGTATGTCGTAACAGTCTCTGGCCTTGAGTCCTGTAGGCTGGGACTGAAGCTTCAGGACAAAAAGAGATTGGGAGAGGGAAGGAGGCAGAGATGGATGGATTGTACTGCAATGGTAGAATCCAAAAAGGACAATCACATAGTCCAAGACAGTAGTCCAAGGAAGCAAATTCATATGAAACTGAGGCAAATGCCAGGGCTGTGGGTTCAGTCTGAATCATAACAATAGCAGCTAGAAATACTTCTTCCCTTGAGATTTTCCTGAAGAGATCTTTAAAAAATGGACATCCTTTTGGCATCACGATAGACAAAATAAAGCAGAATCTCTGGGAGAGACTGCAAGTTTGTTTGTTTTTAAACTATTTATTTTGAGATCTTGGTAGATTTAGTAGGCAGTTGTCAGATATAATACAGAAAGATCTATGCCCTTGACTGGGTTTCTATCATTGGTAACATCTTGCATAACTACAGTACAATTCCTTAACCAGGATATTGATTTTGATATTTATATACCATATTCAGATTTCACCAATTTCACATGAACTAATTTGTGTGTGTTGGTTTGTATGCATTTATTTCTTTTTTTTTTAATTTTTTTTTCAACGTTTTTATTTATTTTTGGGACAGAGAGAGACAGAGCATGAACGGGGGAGGGGCAGAGAGAGAGGGAGACACAGAATCGGAAACAGGCTCCAGGCTCTGAGCCATCAGCCCAGAGCCCGACGCGGGGCTCAAACTCACGGACCGCGAGATCGTGACCTGGCTGAAGTCGGACGCTTAACCGACTGCGCCACCCAGGCGCCCCTGTATGCATTATTCCTATGCAAATTATTAAATATGTAGATTTGTGTGGTGTTGCTACATGTGGACCATGATACGACAGTATGTTTAATCATCTATCCTTTGAAGGACATCTGGGTTGCTTCCAGTTTTGGGCTATTAGAAGTAAAGCTACTATGATTATTTGTGCACAGATTTTTGTGTGAATATGTTTTCATTTCTAAGGCATAGAAACCCAAATTATAATTGCTAAGATTATATGGTAGGTACATGTTTAGATTTATAAGAAACTACCAAATTGTTATTTTAGCCATTCTGATAGGCATGTAGTGATATTTCATTGTAGTTTAATTTGAATTTTCCCAATGACTAATGATGTTGAACATATTTTCATGTCATTATTTACCATCTCTTCAATGGAATATCTGTTCACGTTATCTTACTGGATTGTCTTTTTACTACTGAGTGTTGAGAATTTTTTTTATCTTAGATACAATTCTTTGTTGCATTTGTGGTTTGCAAATATTTCTCCCATATGATACCTTCTTTTCAAACTCTTCACAAGGTCATATCAGAGAAAGTTTTGTAATTTTGATGAAGTTTTATCAGATTTTCCTTTCATGGATCATTTTTTTTTGGTATCGGGTTTATGAACTCTGTTTATTTTTTTTTTAGGTACTGGATTTTCTCCTATTTTCTTTCCCCTTCTAATGGTTTTGTATTTTTCATGATCCACTTAAAATAATGTTGAATATGAGGTGTGAGATTTAAGTAGGGGTTCATTTTTATGCCCATGGACAATTGTCAATTGCTCTGGCACCATTTATTGAAAATGTTGTCTTTACTCCATTGAATTGATTTTCATTGTTGTGTAAAAAAATGCCCAGAACATGTTGAAAATATTTTTTTATTTTATTTATTTTTGAATGCAATTATTGTGTCTTATTTTATTTTTTTTAGATATTTTATTTATTTATTTATTTATTTATTTATTTATTTATTATTTATTTATTTCTAATATGAAATTTATTGTCAAACTGGTTTCCATACAACACCCAGTGCTCATCCCAATAGGTACCCTCCTCAATGCTCATCACCCACCCTCCCCGCTCTCCCACCCCCATCAACCCTCAGTTTATTCTCAGTTTTTTAAGAGTATCTTATGGTTTGCCTCCCACCCTCTCTAACTTTTTTTTTCCTTCCCCTTTCCCATGGTCTGCTGTTAAGTTTATCAGAATCCACTTAGGAGTGAAAATATATGGTATTTGTGTTTCTCTGTATGGCTTATTTGACTTAGCATAACACTCTCCTGTTCCATCCACGTTGCTACAAAAGGCCAGATTTCATTCTTTCTCATTGCCAAGTAGTATTCCATTGTGTATATAAACTACAATTTCTTTATCCATTCATCAGTTGACGGATATTTAGGCTCTTTCCATAACTTGGCTATTGTTGAAAGTTCTGCTATAAACATTGAGGTACAAGGGCCCCTATGCATCAGCACTCCTGTATCCCTTGGGTAAATTCCTAACAGTGCTATTGCTGAGTCCTAGGGTAGATCTATTTTTAATTTTTTGCGGAACCTCCACACTGTTTTCCAGAGTGGCTGCACCAGTTTGCATTCCCACCAAAAGTTCAGGAGGGTTCCCGTTTCTCCACATCCTCGCCAGCATCTATAGTCTCCTGATTTGTTCATTTTAGCCACTCTGACTGGCGTGAGGTGATATCTGAGTGTGGTTTTGATTTGTATTTCCCTGATGAGGAGTGACGTTGAGCATCTTTTCATGTGCCTGTTGGCTATCTGGATGTCTTCTTTAGAGAAGTGTCTATTCATACTTTCTGCCCATTTCTTCACTGGGTTATTTGCTTTTCGGGTGTGGAGTTTGGTGAGCTCTTTATAGATTTTGGATACTAGCCCTTTGTCCAATATGTCATTTGCAGATATCTTTTCCCATTCTGTCCGTTGCCTTTTAGTTTTGCTGCTTGTTTCCTTTTCAGTACAGAAACTTTTTATCTTCATGAGGTCCCAATAGTTCATTTTTGCTTTTAATTCCCTTGTCTTTGGAGAGGGGTCAAGTAAGAAATTGCTGCGGCTGAGGTCAAAGAGTTTTTTTTCTGCTTTCTCCTCTAGGGTTTTGATGGTTTCCTGTCTCACATTCAGGTCCTTTATCCATTTTGAGTTTATTTTTGTGAATGGTGTAAGAAAGTGGTCTAGCTTCGTTCTTCTGCATGTTGCTGTCCAGTTCTCCCAGCACCATTTGTTAAAAAGACTGTCTTTTTTCCACTGGATATTCTTTCCTGCTTTGTCAAAGATTAGTTGGCCATACTTTTGTGGGTCCAATTCTGGAGTCTATTCTATTCCATTGGTCTATATGTCTGTTTTTGTGCCAATACCATGCTGTCTTGGTGATTACAGCTTTGTAGTAGAGGCTAAAGTCTGGGATTGTGATGCCTCCCACTTTGGTCTTCTTCAATATTACTTTGTCTATTTCGGGTCTTTTGTGGTTCCATACAAATTTTAGGATTGCTTGTTCTAGCTTCAAGAAGAATGCTGGTGCAATTTTGATTGGGATTGTGTTGAATGTGTAGATAGCTTTGGGTAGCATTGACATTTTAACATTATGTATTTTTCCAATCCATGAGCACAGAATGTTTTTCCATTTCTTTATATCTTCTTCAATTTCCTTCATAAGCTTTCTATAGTTTTCAACATACAGATCTTTTACATTTTTGGTTAGGTTTATTCCTAGGTATTTTGTGATTCTTGGTGCTATTGTGAATGGGATCAGTTTGTTTATTTGTCTTTCTGTTGCTTCATTATTAGTGTATAAGAATGCAACTGATTTCTGTACATTGTTTTTGTATCCTATGACTTTGCTGAAATCATGTATCAGTTCTAGTAGACTTTTGGTGGAGACTGTCAGGTTTCCCATGTATAATATCATGTCATCTGCAAAAAGTGAAAGCTTGACTTCATCTTTGCCAATTTTGATGTCTTTAATTTCCTTTTGTTGTCTGATTGCTGATGCTAGAACTTCCAACACTATGTTAAACAACAGCAGTGAGAGTGCACATCCCTGTCGTGTTCCTGATCTCAGGGAGAAAGCTCTCAGCTTTTCCCCATTGAGGATGATATTAGCTGTGGGCGTTTCATAAATGGCTTTTATGATGTTTAAGTATGTTCCTTCTATCCTGAGTTTCTCGAGGGTTTTTAAAAAATTTTTTTTAATGTTCATTTATTTTTGAGACAGAGAGACAGAGTGCAAGTGGGGGAGGGGCAGAGAGAGAGGGAGACACAGAATCTGAAACAGGCTCCAGGCTCTGAGCTGTCAGCACAGAGCCCGACGTGGGGCTCCAAGCCACAAACCGTGAGATCATGACCTGAGCCGAAGTCGGACGCTTAACCGACTGAGCCACCGAGGCGCCCCTCAAGGGATCTTATTAAGAAAGGATGCTGAATTTTGTCAAATGCTATTTCTGCATCGATTGACAGGATCATATGGTTCTTTTCTTTTTTAATGTGATGTATCACATTGATTGATTTGCGAATGTTGAACCAGCCCTGCATCCCAGGAATGAATCCCACTTGATCATGGTGAATAATTCTTTTTATATGCTGTTGAGTTCGATTTGCTAGTATCTTAGTGAGAATTTTTGCATCCATATTCATTAGGGATTTTGGCCTGTAGTTCTCTTTTTTTACTGGGTCTCTGTCTGGTTTAGGAATCAAAGATATGCTGGCCTCATAGAATGAGTCTGGAAGTCTTCCTTACCTTTCTGTTTTTTGGAACAGCTTGAGAAGAATAGGTATTATCTCTGCTTTAAATGTCTGGTAGAATTCCCCAGGGAAGCCATCTGGTCCTGGACTTTATTTGTTGGGAGATTTTTGATAAATGATTCAATTTCTTCCCTGATTATGGGTCTGTTCAAGTTTTCTATTTCTTCTTGTTTGAGTTTTGGAAGTGTGTGGGTGCTTAGGAATTTGTCCATTTCTTCCAGGTTGTCCAGTTTGTTGGCATATAATTTTTCATAGTATTCCCTGATAATTGCTTGTATTTCTGAGGGATTGGTTGTAATAATTCCATTTTCTTTCATGATTTTATCTTTTTGGATCCTCTCCCTTTTCTTTTTGAGAAGCCTGGCTAGAGCTTTATCAATTTTGTTTATTTTTTCAAAAAACCAACTCTTGGTTTCATTGATCTGCTCTACAGTTTTTCCAGATTCTATATTGTTTATTTTTGCTCTGATTTTTAGTATTTCTCTTCTTCTGTCTTTGCTGTTCTGCTTTTATTTCCTTTAGGTGTGCTGTTAGATTTTGTATTTGGGATTTTTCTTGTTTCTTGAGATAGGCCTGGATTGCAGTGTATTTTCCTCTCAGGAAATACATGGAGTAATTGTGTGGAGAAATTGTCAATTACTCTGGCACCATTTATTGAAAATGTTGTCTTTGCTTCATTGATTTGATTTGCACCTTTGCTTAAAAAAAAACAAAAAACAAAAAACAAACAAAAAACAAAAGTCCCAGAACATGTTGGACATATTTTTATTTCTGTTCCTCTATTTCTGAATTCTTAATTTTGTTCAGTTGATCTCTGTGTCTATCGTCTGCCAATACTATATTGTCTTGGTTACTGTTCCTACATATTAAGATGACATTGTATCAAATGATTTTTCCCATATTGTTATTGTTTACCAAAATTCAGTTAGATATTCTAGGTCCTATGCCTTTAAATATAAATTTTAGAATAAGATTACCTATGTTTATAAAAATTTTGATGGAATTTTCAGAGGAATTGAATTAAGCTTATAGATGGATTTGAGAATTTGTATCTTCACTATGTTGACTCTACCAAGCCTTTAACATGGTATGTCTATTTATTTAGGTCTTTCATTTCTTCCATCAACTTTTTGTAATTTCCAGTACATAGATCCTGGATGTGTTTTTTTAGCTTTATAATTAAGCGTTTCATTTTCTTAGATCAACTGTAAATAGTACTGTGTTGTTCATTTCCATTCTCACATGTTTCATATTAGAATATAGAAATATAATTGGTTTTTGTGCTTTGAGCTTAATTGTTGTTTGTTGAATTTGTATCCTGTGACCTTGTGAATTCATGTCTTTTTGAACAACTTTATGATGATTCTTTGGAATTTTCCAGATACACATCATGCTATTTGGAAATATGGGTAGTTTTATTTCTTTGTTTTTGATCTACATGGTTTTTCTTTTTGTTGTTGTTTGGTACTGCCTAAAACTTCCCAGAAAATGTTGAATAGATGTGCTGAGCATGCAAATACTTGCCTTCTTACTACCTTAGGACAGAAATACTTAGTTTTCATCATCAAATAGGAGGTAAATTTTAAGTTTTTTTGTAGGTGATCTTTATCAAGTTGTAGTACTCTTTTAATCTTACTTGCTGAGAGTTTTTATCATGAATGGCTACTGGATTTTTCAAATGCCTTTTCTTCCTCACTTGAGATGTGATTATATGAATTTCATCTTTAACCTATTGACATGTCTTAGTTTATTTGGTCTATTATAACAAAATGCCACAGACTGAGCAGCTTGTAAACAGAAATTTATTTTTCACTAGTCTGGAAGCTAGAAAACTAAGATCAGGGTGCTACTATCATCAGGTAAGGACCCTCTTTCAGACTACAGTCTTCTGTTATGTCTTCACATGTCAAAAGGGGGCAAAGGAGTTCTTCTGTGCCTCTTTTATAAAGGCAGTAACCTGATTCATGAGAGCTCAGCCTTTGTGACCTAATCACCTCACACAGCTCCCCCCAAGGGCTGTGTGGTTTTCAACATTTAAATTTTGGAGGGACCCAGACATTTAGACCATAGCCTTACATAATGGATTATACTGGTTGAATTTTGTCTCTTGATCCAGCTTTACAAGCCTAGAATAAATGTCACTTGGTCATGGTACATAATTCTCTTCCAACATTGCTGGATTCAATTTGCTAATATTTTACTTAATATTTTTGTATCTTATGAGAGAGATTGATCTATAGCTTCTCTCTCCCTCTCTCTCCCTCTCTCTCTATTTCTCCCTGGTCTGTATTATCTTCATCTGGTTTTGGTGTATGGTAATAATGTCCTCATAAATGAGTTGGGAAATATTTTCTACTTTTCTGTCTTCTGGAAGAGACTCTGAATCTTGGTGTTATTCTTTTAAATTTTCATAGAATTCTCCTTTGAAACTATCTGAGAATCATTGGTAGTTTTTAAAGTACCAAAACACCAATTGTCCTAATGTGTAGCCAAGGCTGAGCTAGTGGTTCTTGGATCAACAGAGTCTATCCAAGATTATGTTAGTTAAGCCATTCACATAAAGACCTAAAGCTTAAGGTTGGGGTAGAAGAGCCAGATGTAGGTACCTGAAAGTTTGGGACTGGCAAGTTGTGCAGGGGACCAGTCAAATCAGCTAGTGCTCAGAGGTAGCCCAGGTCCTATAAGAGACTGAGACACACATATGCATGTAGGAAATAATACATACTGTTTTGCAGCATGTAAACCCTATATCAAAAGTGCTTTTTTTTCCATTTCAGTGATGCAAATCTACCTTACTCTATGAATACAATATTACATAATGTAGATAAGCAAAATATATTAATCTCTTCTGTTATTATTGGATATTTATAATATGTCCATACTTTAAACAAATATTTTACTGAGTACATCTACATATTTTTATTTACATTAAATGAATTTAAATGGTTTTTACGAGTTGATAATGCCCACCAGAGATCTTTAATGTCTGTCTAAACTTTCAGACTTACAAGATTAATGTAAGGCACATTCAGTATCATATGTCCTTAGAGGAAAATGGAATAGGAAATCTAATTTGCCAGAAGCAGAATCATGTGTTTTTCTTCCAGAGACCAAGGTCAGCTCCTCGTGCAGAAGGAAATGGGTGTTACATTGTAGTTTTAATTTGTATTTTCCTGATGATGAGTGATGTTGAGCATCTTTTCGTTTGTCTGTTAGCCATCTGTGTGTCTTTTCTGGAAAAAATGTCTATTCATGTCTTCTACCCATATGTTAACTAACTGAAATTGAAAAAAAATTGGAAAAAAAAGTTTTTTTCCTATGGGAAAAAAAAGAGAAATAAACTGTGCTTTTTTGGTTCTGTTTTGTTTTGTTTTTTAGCCTTCTACCCAAATGCCAAATTTTGGTAAATCCTACCAAATTGCACTTCAAAAATTCATATGAATTTACACTCAAGAAAGAGTAAATAACAGTATGATTTTCCTCACAAATTTTCCAATAGTTGTATACTATAAATTATTGTCAAGTTTTCCAGTCTATTGCATTATTACTTTTTGTTTGCATTCCCCTGATCATGACTCATTTTTAAAATACCCACACTAGTTAATCTAAAACTCTTAGTGATTTATCTGCTCATATGACATCTTTCTCTTGTGTTGCCTTTTTCTTAGTGATTTAAGGTGGTTTTGCATATTAGGAAGATCATGTCTTTATATGTCACATACGGTGTATGTATGTTCTCTATGCTTACATTTGTCTTTTACCTTCTTTATGATACAGTTGGTGAGGATGAAGGTAAAACTTATTACGTGGTCAATCTGCCCATTTATCCTTTATGAGTTCTGGAATTTGTCATAGGCTTATGCTGGGTTTTCTCATCCAGAATTCTGAACATATTTCTCACATTTCTATGGAGATTTTTATCTTTTAGGTATAGATTATTCATTTTGTTTCATTGATCCATCTGTAGGGAATGTTACTTGGTAACTCATTTACTTTGTAACTGGAGGTTGTCTAGGACATTGCTCTGCTTCTCTTTCTGGCACGAAGCCCACCCTGGGAGTTCCCTAAGGCAGATCCCCCATTAAATTTAGAGCTCACTGGCTTGTGCCTGAGAGCTGTACTCTGGCCCAGCAGTTCCCTAGCACTTTAATTAATTACCTTGCCAGTTGCCCCAGGGACTGCTCTGGCTCCCAAGTTAGGCTTTTTCTGATCCTGGGGAGTTTTCTGGTGTTCTGTTTGGAAAACTTTGTTTTTTCAGAAATCCCTATTGAGCTGTCAGTTGCTTACCTCTGTGGGGTTTCTTTTTCAATTAAATCCCATCTGCTTTATATCTTTAAGAAAATTTTCAATAATCCTTGCCCTGAAGGCATTCTTCTTGCTTTTCCAGGATTTTATGTTTTTTTGGTCATTTCAGTGGGTTTTAGGGAAGGAAGGAAGTGAAAGCTTGGGTAGTTGGTCTTTTTGAACTGGAATAATGGGTTCTTAAAAAGTGGTATTATATGCATACAAAGTCCTAAAATGAGGGATTGATTCCTATTTGAATTAGCATTAAAAGGAAGTATTTAATATGGACAATTTGAGTTCAATAAGCAAGAAAAATCTCTCAACACACATTAAAATACACTTTTATACTTTCGGATATGAAATTAATGGAGTCAAAAATGTAATTAGGTTAATATTATTTTTGGGGTGAAACTCAATCCTTAACAAGGATTCAAATAGACTCATTCAAGGTTAAAGCACCTTAAAATGTTAATAATGTTTAAAATAATATCCATTAATGACATTATCAAATGAAATTATTTAAAAAATACCATTCATTGAAGACTCTGTCCACACAAAAACCTGAAGATGGATGTTGATAGCAGTTTTATTCATAACTGCCAAAATATGGAAGGAACCAACATGTCCTTCAGTAGAAGACAAATAAACAAACTGTGGCACATCCAAACAATGGGATATTTCTTGGTGCCAAAAGGAAATGAGCTGTGAAACCATGAAAAAGACCTGGAGGAACCTTAAATGTGTATTACTAAGTGAAAGCAGCCAAACTGAAAAGGCTACATACTGTTTGATTCCAACTATATGATACTCTGGAAAAGACAGAGCTACGTTCTGAATATCTCACCTACATCGTGGTGACTATAGTTAACAGTACTATCTTAGGTATTTGAATGTTGCTAAGAAAGTAGATTTTGAATGTTACCACAAAAAAATTGATAATTATTTGAGGTGATGAATATGTTAACTAACCGTATTGTGGTGAAAAGTTCACAATATATACTTGTATCAAATCACATGTCACGTGCCCTTAAACTTACATATGTTCTATGTCAATTCTATCTGAATAAATCTGGAAAAACATAAATGCTGTCATATGAAATGATTTCTTATGGCTTAATAAATATTCAAACGTAAGGACATTTTAAGTGTATAGATTTTATGGTGGGAAATTTATTTTTTAAATTGCTTTCTTTAGTGGAAACAAAGATTGAGAAAAATAGAGCATGGCTATTGATTCTTCAGTGAGGAGAGTCAGTTAAAATCCACATGTGCAGGGGTGCCTGGGTGGCTCAGTCAGTTGAGCGACCAACTTCAGCTCAGGTTATGATCTCACAGTTTGTGAGTTTGAGCCCCGCATCAGGCTCTGTGCTGACAGCTCAGAGCCTGAAGCCTGCTTCTGATTCTGTGTCTCCCTCTCTCTCCGCCCCACCTCCACTCATGCTCTGTCTCTCTCTGTGTCAGAAATAAACACTAAAAAAAAAAAAAAAAAAATTAAAAAAATACATATGTGTATATGTTTGGATTTTCATTAATGCTTTTGTTTATTCATGCATCTATTCATAAATATTGATGACCTACTATGTGTCAGACATTAGACAATACTGAGTCCCAAGGATTCCATGACAAATATTTCAGCTAGGAAGCAGGAGTCAAAGTGTGCATTCATGTCTGGAAAGAAGAATTTTCCTTTTTCTTTTTATTTTCCCCATCAGACATAAACCACAGCCAAGGCATCAAGGGGCAAAAAAATTTCAAATATTTGTGTTGAAATTATTTATTGTTCAGAAGGATACCATTTGTACTCACTGAGGGACTGGATATGGGATATTTTCCTCTCGTTTTGTACATCCTGGTATGGCAACAAGAATGTAATAATAAAAAAAGCTCAAATACTTTCAAAAAACAAGTATTTTAGTTCTGGCTTTATTGTGGTCTTATTGCTTTGAGACTATAAAAAGACAAATTAAACGATTTTATGAGATGCTCATGAAATTACCTTAGTAACCACACAAAATTCTGAAAGTGGATCTTCTGTAAAATAGAACCTTGAATAAATAGCTTCATCTAAGTGTTCTTTAGGTTTTCTGCATTGCTATTTCTCTTCAGGCATTTGCTCTTAGAATGGCTCCTGTTCCCAATATTGGGTACCTGGCACATGTTTACACGTCGCTCAAGTTCAAGTATGAATACTATATATTTTCTCTTGGCCCTGTGTTTCCTGATTTGTGTTAATGTAGAATAAAATATCCACAACTCTTTTTTTTTTTTTTAATTTTTTTTTTCAACGTTTATTTATTTTTGGGACAGAGAGAGACAGAGCATGAACGGGGGAGGGGCAGAGAGAGAGGGAGACACAGAATCGGAAACAGGCTCCAGGCTCTGAGACATCAGCCCAGAGCCCGACGCGGGGCTCGAACTCACGGACCGCGAGATCGTGACCTGGCTGAAGTCAGATGCTTATCCGACTAGGCGCCCCTAGAATATCCACAACACTTAACACATCTACCGCACATCTCATTTTGTTTAGTTCTCACATGATTAAGAGTTTCTGGTGAGCAGTGACTACATCTAAATAATTGGTAGTTTAAAATTTTCGGTTTATAATAAAATGCCTCATGCATAATGGACAATAAATAGCTCCTCTTTAATTGAGTAAGAATAAATAAATTACCTCTATTTTCTTAGAACAAAACACAGAATTTATCATAGGAAAGTAAATAGTAATGATCCCAATTTCTGACCTTTAGTAGTATAAAATAAATCAAGCTACATTTATTTTTGGATTCCCTTCAATGTGATGTACTTTGCTTTTCAAAAATAACTTTCTTTGAGAATTTTGAAGCCAAGGTTTCTAAGTTCCAAAGTGTGACTATTCTTGTTCTGTCACCTCATTTCTGTCACATCTATGAGCCAATGTTTGGCCTTGCAAGTTTTGACTATTAAAGTCTTAATATGTTCAGAATGGCTTTTTAACTTTATAAATATAGTGTCTCATACAGTCTTCTGTATACTTCTCACTTCAACAACACTATTTTAGTTAAAAATTATTTAAAGTTAGTCTGCCTGGACCAGAATTGCCTAGTAGAAAATAATAAGTGGGTCTAAGACAAAAAATAATGGTTTACTGTCCAAACTGTTGTCGTAAGAGAGTACGGATAATAATGACCACGATGCTGCTGCTGCTGCTGCTGCTGCTGCTGCTAACTAGAATTTTATAAGAAGAATGTCTCCAAACATTAATGACCAACACTAACAGGGACAACATGCTTTTAGAACCTATTTTACTATAAAACTCCAAGGCCCTCTGGTAGGCTGGTAACAGAATGCCTCTTAAATTATAAATATAAATTCCTTAACTAATATCTCTTACCATCTCCAACAAATGGTGGTAAATCATTGGAGTTTATCTTGCTTTGATTTTAGGTTGTGCTTTGGTGTTCAATTATTTTCAGAAGAATAACATCACAAGTGTTCTGAGAACCTTTCTGTCTTTTCAATTAGATCATTAATAAAAGAAGTATTAACACTTTTTGAAAAAATTTTTAATGTTTACGTCTTTACTTTTTAGAGAGAGAGAAAGAGAGCACAAGTGGGGGAAGGACAGAGAGAGAGAGAGAGAGAGAGAGAGGGAGACACAGACTCTGAAGCAGGCTCCAGGCTCAGAGCTGTCAGTGCAGAGCCCTATGCAGGGCTCGAACTTGCAATCTGCGAGATTATGACCTGAGCCAAAGTCAGATGCTTAACCGACTGAGCCACCCAGGTGCCCCAAATATTAACACTTTAATTGAACATCTGTTGTGTGCCAGGTACTGGATTAGGCAGTAGGACAAAGCAGTAGGTTACATACACCCTGCCCACTGATGAGCAATGTAAATACATAGACACCTGCAGTAGTAAATGACAAAAGCTACCATAAGAGTAGAGGCAATGCTGGTGAATAGGTACTATCAAATCATATGACTGCTAGAGGCAACAGAGGCCAGAGGATAGTTATATGTAATGAATGACATGATCAGTTTTTGACCGTATACCCTTGGGCTATCTTCATCTTACTTTTTACACTAAGGTTTGAAACCATTAGAAAATATGTCTTCCCGAATTCTAGATTTTCCAGATGTATGAGAAATCATTTATCATACAAAATCGTTAGAGCGAAACTATATTAATGATGAGAATTTATTGTTGACATTTTTATTAGAATACTGAACAAAATAGATATATTATAAGCCGTGTTAAGATCCTTCCTAGCATATGAATTCTTTTTGGATCCAACTTAAGAGATGAAGAAAATTCTCAGACTTTGGGATAAGGTGGGGTGGAAATGTCACTCTTGTAAAGGTGTTTTGGAGCCGGCTCATCCAGCTCGGAAGAGCTGATTGCCTAGTCTTTGTTTAATGGCATCACACTGGCAACTCAAAATCAGCTACAGAGGCACTTACAAATCAGCAAACGATACAGATCAGTTTCTTTTTCCGTTTGTTCCTCCAGAGGGTTGGCTTACCTACACAGCACTGCATAGGTGTGCTGTCTGCCTAGTGATAGGGTAGCTAGATAATATTTTACCATAGAGAGTTTTTCTCCCGTTATGACTAGACAGATTCCACTTTCAATTACTTTTAGGTGTCTACTCCCATTACTCACACAATGTCAAGGGAACTACTCATTTCTCCCAATGTCTTGTTTGCCTAGCGATAGGATAGTTGGATAGTCCTTTATCATAGAAAGTTTTTCTGCTGTTCTCTGACTAAACAGGTCCATTTTTGGTTCCCTTTAGTTGTCTTCTTTTAGTACTAACTCAGGGTCAAGAGAATCACTGATTTTTCCCCATTTCTTCCATAAAAATTGGTCTCAGTAAGTTTTATCCTTGAAATGTTTTCAATGTTATATTTATCCTTTACGTGCTATTTGCCACTCTTCTATTTATTCTTAAATCCAGAATATGAAACTGTTTGATGAATTTAATAATGAATACTGTCTTTCTTGTCATTCTTTGTAAAATTTTAGCAGTTATCCTGACAAGGGAGCATTTCCAATATGGCTGCTGTTATATTACTTTTGTTAGCTTTTAAAAATCGTAAAAAATTTTTTTCAAAGGGGGCACCTGGGTGTCTCAGTCAGTTGAGTGACCAGCTTTGGCTCATATCATGATCTTGGGGTTCACGAGTTTGGGCCTGCATCGGGCTCTTTGCTGACAGTTCGTAGCCTGGAGCCTGCTTTGGATTCTGGGTCTCCCTCTTTGTCTGTGGCATCTCTTCTGCTCGTACTCTGTCTCTGTCTCTCTCTCTCTCTCTCAAAAATAAACATTAAAAAATGTTTAAAAAGTCATAAACTAATTGTTCCATTAACACTTGGTTAGTTTCAATGGTCATTCTATTAGAGTAGAATTACATAGAGTTAGTGTTTGCTAAGTACATCTTTAATAACTCATGCCCAAAGCAGAATACTAACTTGCCTTTCTTTTTGTGGATTCCAATATTTTAAACAATTCATCCAAATATTAATACTGGATTATTATGTTGGACATTCTTTTTCACATCTAGTCTCCAAATGATGAATATCAAAGCATCTGTATAATTTCCTCATGGTGTGGTACTCATACATAACACTGTTCCAGTGAACAATTAAGTTTGCTATGGACACATAGGATGTTCTTGGCAAGAGTTACTGAACAAGGAAATGATTAGAGGTCTTTTGAGAATTGCATGCTGGTCTGCATTTCATTTTTTATGCAAATTCACAAACAAAATTATGCAAATATTCTTTTGAGTAACTACTGTGCTGTTGTCTCAGAACCACATTTTTCATTTCTGGTTGGTGAAATGATATCTTGCCAAAAGCAAAAGTAATTTGTGAAGTAGGAATCTGTTCCATCCCCTGTGGACTCCTAAAACATCATCTCTGCCATGCTGAGAGGCTTCTAGGTGGCAAAATGGCGGTGGCATGGTAGGAGGGGAGTTCGTATTTGCGACTGCCAATGACAACAAAAAAAAAATTATGAAAATCTGCCAGTCCCTGGGAATCCCATTTAAATATCCCTAGGTTGATATTTAAACAGTGATATGAATCCCTTGAGGGCTTTCCTCTGGTCTGCTGAAAATCAGAGAGTAACATAACATAAAACTGCATCTTCTTCTGTGGTTATGAAAATATGTGTTAGTTATAGGCCACATATTCCAAAGGCAAAAATAATACAACTATAGTCCTCCTGACATCTATGACAGAAATAATTACAAATTACTCTGAAAATTTCAAATTCTATTTTGGTCATGCCATATCATCTTAAGAAATCTCCCAGCATTGTCACTTAGCTATCATGCATTCATGCATAAGGTAAATTGCAACATTATCTAGGTCAACTATTCCCAAACTCTTGCATATACTCAGAAATATATTGCAGACTTTTCAAAAAATCAGAAACTGCTAAATCCTTCTGAGGTCGTACGAACTCAATGAGTGCTATAGACTGAATGTTTGTGACAACCCGCTACTCCAAAATTTATTTGTTAAAACCTAATGCCCACTGTGATGATATTTAGATGTGGGGCCTTTGGGAAGTGATTAGGTCAAGCGGGAGAGCCCTCACGAAGAGAACCGGAGAGTGTCCTCTCCTCTTCTCCAGTGGACCAGGAAGCAGGTCCTTCCCAGACACACAATCTGCTGATGACTGGATTTTGAACTTCTCAGCCTCTAGAACTGTGAGAAATAGATGTGTGCTGTTTAAACCACCCGGTTTATGGTATTCTTGGTATAGCAACAGGAACTGACTGAACAGTACATCTGTGAGATACAGGAAAAGGGACTGAAGAGAGGTTTCGGTAGGACAGGGCTGTGGATACAGTATAGGGTGTGTGTGTGTGTGTGTGTGTGTGTGTGTGCGCTTGCACACTGCACACAAGTCTGCATGTATGTGATAAATCACCCTTCAGATGATTCAGGGAAATAGAAATCTGTATTACTTCTCTTGCATAGCACATGTGGAAATCTGACTATAAAATTTTAACAGGATGTTTTGCATGTAGGAGCAGGTCAGGGAAGAAAACGGAATATAGTTTCCTTCTCTCTCTCTCTCTCTCTCTCTCTCGTTGGAAATACTGCTGGCATCCCATAAAATATGAAGAGTTTAAACATTTAAATGATAAAAGTGACAAAGCTAGCTTTTCTAGGGGGACTTTAGGAAAGACACATAGAAGGCAGGCATGGGCAATCTCTGGAACTGTATGTTGTACAATATCCAACGATTTATGTTTTGCACATTTATGTGTAAAGGATGCTTTTTCCTTCCCAACTATAAAAGAAACACCCAATTGTAGGAAGAAACAGAGTATTTGCACACCTTCAAATTATCTCCTCCAAAATACTTATTTATCCCTGCTCTCGTTTAAATAAGTGTCCACACATATTTTATATTCCGGCCTTAGAAGGTGGAGCTTAACTCACCTCCCCTTGACTGTGGGTAAAACTTCGTCATTCTTTCTAACAGATAAAAGATAAAAAGGAAACAATAGTAACTTTGCGCTGAAGGAATCTGGCAAACATCCCTTATCCAGGTGACCAAAATTAACATCACCAGGAGTAAGTCATGTTGATATATAATCATTGATTTGATGCAATGAGAGCACTTGAGCTCTGTTAGTGTTCTTTCCAAAAGTACATAAGCCCAGTGTAAGTAAGAGAAAATATCTGACAAACTGGCAGATATTCTACTGAATTACCAGTACTCTTCAAAAACGTTAAGGCCATTAGAAACAAGGAAAATGTGAGGAACCATCGCAACTTGGAGAGATTGAGACATGGTGACCAAACGTGGCAGTGTATCCCAGATCGGATTCTGGAATAGGACCAAAAAATACAAAAAACATCACTGGAAAAATTTTAAACTGAATACAGACTATTGTTAAAAAATAATAATTCAATACCATAACAATCCCCAGTGAAAAAGTAACACATGCTGTCACTTTGAAAATATAGAAAGAAACTTAGAAACACATGTTACTAATGCTTAGTATAATTTTTCGTATGTAACTACTTTTAATATTTTGGTGATTTCTTTCAGAAAGAAAGATTATGTTTTGCCTAGTTACAATCAATAAGTGTGAAATGTTGAATCGTCTTTTGCAATTCACGTATTTCACCAGTATTTTGTCCTTCCTCCAATCTTATCAATAATAGAATTTAACCACTTTGAAATAGCTGTACATTAAAACTTTAATACCCAGTTTGTCCTTATAAATTTTATTATGGCCAGTGGGTTTGTTTCATTTTGGGGTTCTTGGTGGAGTTTTTATGCATCCTATTTTAGGAATTGATTAAAAGTTGTTTTCTAAAATTGACATTTTCTTATTTCAGGTCAGTATTTTCCATCTTATGTATTTCATATTTAATGGAAACAATTGTGATTATTCTATGTATCATTTTGAATGAGCAGGAATTTTTGCCAACAATGGGATGGGTCAATTTCTCTTGACCTCTCTCTCTGGCCACTAGCATACTAATAGAATTGTCTTTACAGTATGCACTGCAAGGAGAATTGATATAAAGATAAACTGAAGTTCTACCATTTAGCATGCCTTGATCCAATTAGATATGTGGAACTATTTCATTTCCTTTTTTTCTCTCGGACTATAGTTAAAATATGCTTCTATGAACCCTGAATTCATCTGTAATTCTTTCTGTAGCACAGGCTATACCATGTTAAAACATAATTTGGTGAGCTACACAGGCATTCACCTGCAGGGGCAAAGAATTACTGTAGATAGCTGAAATTTACTGTATTACTCTTTGTTGCGTTTTCCCTTAAGTACTGGCTTTAAAAAGATTAATTTGCCTCTCAGTCACATATTCCCTCTAATTTTAGTTTGTTTTCATTTAAATGATGGTCATATAATTGGGGCATTATTGAACTGATGGAATCTAGAAGTTTGCTGGATAATTAGGGAGATAATATGAAATATGCATAAGGGCCTTGATCCACAGGGAGGTTTTTGAAAGCAAGGAGCAGTGATACAACACAAGATGCCAGGAGTCCAGAAGAAAATAAGATCCTGGATCATACACCTAATGATAAACAGCTCTGAGTGTTGGAGGAGTTGGGTGGGAGGGATTAATGAGACATTTGCCACTGAACTTTCTCCATCTCTACTGGGCTACCTCTGAAGTTTCAAGTAAATGTCAGCTTTTTGAGCCAGAGAGAGGTTCACTATTGATGTAAAGGACACTTAAGAAGTATGGTGTGAGATAAGGATCTAAATTAAATTTTCTTCAACATAGCTACCTCACTGTTCCAATATCAGTTACGAAGTCATTATTCCTTTGTAGACTGATTTGATATTTAAAATTTATCAAATGCTAAACTCCTGTAGGTATTTGGTTCTGTTTCTGGACCCTGAATGCTGTCTCTTACATGCGAGCACCACACTGCACCCGCTCCATACACATTTATAACAAATAATGTATAAAATTCTTTTTTTTAAAAAAAACAATTTATGGTTTCTCGCATTTTAATATTTTACTCATGGAGTTTAAAATCACGTAGCTCACATGTTCCCTAAATACATTTTTGATATCTTCATTGTGATTGTATAAATTAGGAGTGTAACTCTGTGGCAATTCACGTTTTATTTGCAGAAACCTGGTCGGGGTTAGGTCCTTTTTCTCTCTTCCAATAGCATTTTAGTGTTTCTTCCTATAGGTATTGCCTATTATTTGGTGAGTGTATTTGAAGTGATTTATCCTTTGAGTTAGTCTGGTGGAAGGAGAATTTTATTCTATCTTTTAAGTGATCATTGTGGGCATAGAAATAACAGATGAATGAAATTAAATAAAAATTTAAAAATCTTGCCATCAAGGCAAAAACCCTCATTATTTAATAGCACAGATGCCTTCTTATTCATAGTTTTTTTATGATGATGTAATGCACCTGTCCATGCTTCATTGACACAGGATTATATGAACTGCCAAATTTTCAGGAAGTCCAAGCTTAATCCGAGATAGCTTTCCTAGGCATTCTGCCGGCCTGGTTACTGATGCTGGAGCAGTCACAAAGGTCTGTGTTTTGGACTGAATGCTCAGTGTTTATTGTTCTACAGTTCTCACCTCTCCCAATGCCGCATTTCCTCATTTTCCTTTCATTCCTGCCCCCAACCTCTGTAATGGGCTTTGTGGTCCCCAAACCAGTTTGTTCCTAAAATATTTTTCTCCCTTCTCATTTGCCCCTGTGCTACCTCTACCAGCAGAAGTGAACAGGCCAAGTGCCACGTAAGCTTAAAGTCCTGTGATTTTGGCAACATCTGTGAGAGCAGCTTTGATTGGCAGCTTTTAGTAAGTGACTAAGAAGGTATATGGTCCTTAACTGGAAGGAGGGGCTCTGGCAGTAAAAGGTCCTTAGGAGTGCCTTTCAGTCTCCTGCACTGTGCTGGCCTTCTTTATGTGACTCTGATCGCTGGTTCATCAGTAGGACAGGCATTAATGCTGTGTTCATGATCCTCTGGAGGTACCTGCATCCCACCAGTCTTATTCTCAGGGATCAGCTACTTCAATTCATCTTAATGTAGACATTTTCTTCAAGACTACAAGGCTCATCAGGAGGGATTCTGTCCTTTCCCGTAACTCCAGGCAAAAATGCACTCCTCTCTGAAGGGTTAGACCCTGAACTTGGTCCCTGTATCTTTCTACTGTATTTTTTATTGAAGTATAGTTGACCTACAGTGTTATGTTAGTTGTACGTCTCCTCTCTTATCTTTTAAGAGTCCTCCCATTCTGAAAGGTATTCACTATAACCTGTTCTTGATTGTGGTCACTCCTCTTTCCTGCACTATGCTCATAGCTTTGGATTTCACACATCCACTCTCAGGCTCTCCCTGCCAAGCTAGCCATTCTGCTGTTATGTAAAGCCCTTGGTGATCTGGATACATTCTTCTACACTCCTGTACATTTGGAGAATTAAATGGACCCATTCCATTTTGTTTCACCTAGAGCAAACTTTAATCTACCTTAAATTCTATTTTTTATGCTAAAAGAAAAACAATGTGTTTATAACTTTTAATAATACTAGTTTTTCTGGTTTTGAGATATAACAGGTAGCTTTCACTGGTCACCCAGTATTACATACTGATGAGGGAACTATTTTAGCATAAAAATCAAAGTGAAAAGAATTTGCAATCATTTTCAAAAGTTGTATGATTTATAAGAATGATGTTAATGATTTAATATTGATTCACTTTTAACTTAAAATCCTTTTCATATTATCTATTCCCTTCTCTTTATTTGCTGTCTTCGTCATGTGTTCTCCACCCACTTCTTTTTGTTTCTTTAAAAAATTTTTTTCAATGTTTATTTATTTTTGAGAGAGACAAAGTGTGAGTGGGGAGGGTCAGAGAGAGGGGGAGACAGAGTGTGAACAGGGAGGGTCAGAATCTGAAGCAGGCTCCAGGCTCTGAGCTGTCAGCACAGAGCCCGACGCGGGGCTCAAACTCACAAACTGTGAGTTCATGGCCTGAACTGGTGGGATGCCTAACCGACTGAACCACCCAGGTGCCCCCTACACCCGTTTCTGAGCACCATTTTCTTCCTCACCTTCCCTTTTTTTCTAAATACTTAAACTTCTCTTTGTAGAGTCTATTTTTGAAAGCTAGAAGTAACTCAGGACACTTAGTAAAAATTAAATTGATTTTAACATTATGGAATATGCTAAATGGGCCCACATATTGAAAGTATATTTCAAAGAATCAATTTCCATTTAAAAAATTCTCTGCATATCCTTAAAAATAGACCCATGTTTATTAATTCAGTGAATTTCATTCTGCTTGGTGGAACATTTACTTTCTCCAAAATGCTGTTCAAAGCACCATGGAAATACAGAGTAAAAAATGAAACCCAAAAAACTACGGTCCCTTAATAATGCCTTTAGTATCTAGTCAGGATGAATTTGTATAAATGTATCCAGATGATCATACAATGTATTGTCTAGACTCTCAGTGTGTTTTGTATTTATGTATTCTGCAGTTTGTTCCAGAAAAAAAATAATAAACTGGGGTTTGTGTACATCATCATCATCACTCTATTATTATTATCACAGACTGTCCAAAAAGAAAGACCATTTTTTGCTTATTTGCATAGGTCCTATAATCCTAGCTCATTGCCTATAATTAATTATTTATTACTAAAGAGTCCTAGCTGACTATGTGATCCATCAAATGTGGATTGCACCATTCCAGCACAGAGTCTTTCAACAAAGTATTTTCACATTGTATAAATAAGTAAAGGACAAAATTTAGACTTCCTGTGGCCAGTTACAGGTATGATTTCTTACTACTTTGTAAATAACAAAAGAATATATTATATTGACCCATATACATACACACAAACATACACTCGATCTCACATGCTCACATATGAAAGTCCATATATATATACATATATATATGTGTATATATATATATTATATATGTGTGTGTATATATATATATACACACATATATGTGTGTGTATATATATATATATATATACACACACATATTCACAAGACAAATATATATACATTCGTGCATAAACTGACTATGAACACTTTCCAATTGTTTTTCCGTTTTGATACTCAGAATTTGAGCTAAATCTCTGGACAAAAGGCAAGGAGTCCTCTTTAAATTTGTCTCTCGGGTACAGTTGCCAGGTCTGCTAATAAACAGCTCCATTCTCTCTACAGATGGAGACACTTTCAGTGTCAAACAGGTCACCTCCTTTGCAGACGAGCAGAAGTTAAGGCTGAGCCTGCAGATGGTGTTGCATCAAAGAGCTCACTATTTAATTAGACCAGCCTTCCAAACGACATCGCCCCAATTTTTCTGGGTATACCCTGGACATTGACGTGGCAATTTAAAATGTTCTATACATTTAAGATAAGGAAGCTTAAGTAAACTATCTCTGAGGTCCATTCCATTTTGAAACTTGTATCTTTTTATAAATATTTGAATAATTAAGTGCACGAAATGAATAACAAAAGTAATTGGCTGAGAAAGACTTACCTTGCATTCTTTTTGGCTACTGTGATACAATTAAAGTCACAACTGAGTATTTATTGCCCAAGTGGCTATTAGCAGCTACTTCTTAGCCTGTGTGGTCGTGGCTGAAACGAATGGAGAGTGAAAGAAAATCTAACTCCTAATGCATTAATCCTTTAGATTTGTGCTTTAAGGAGTATACATTCACTGAAGCATCCTCATGTTGTCTGTGAAGAATGAACCAGATTTATTCTTGCATCAACTAATGCTACCAAAATGTGCAAATATTGTTTTTGTTTGTTTGTTTGTTTTGCTTTGTGTTTGCTTTTGTTCTTTTGTTTTGCTGTTGTTTCTATTCTTGAAAGGTAAAAATGCCTGGCTGGCCTTACAGTGAACTCATGATTAAGCTATCATTCTTCTCCTAGTTCCATTTCTTACTACTTAACTCCATGGCTATGTTTCCAGTCATCCTTTCACAGGCTTTCATTTACCTCACTGCTGCCAACATTATTTCATGGTGTTCATCATTTCTTTTTTCTTTTTTCCTATTCACAGTCCCACCACCAACTTTGCCAGTTTTCCTCAGACCAGAGGGTTATTATTACTATTACTATTATTATTATTTTTTTTTTTTTAATTTTTTTTTCAACGTTTATTTATTTATTTTTGGGACAGAGAGAGACAGAGCATGAACGGGGGAGGGGCAGAGAGAGAGGGAGACACAGAACCGGAAACAGGCTCCAGGCTCCGAGCCATCAGCCCAGAGCCTGACGCGGGGCTCGAACTCACGGACCGCGAGATCGTGACCTGGCTGAAGTCGGACGCTTAACCGACTGCGCCACCCAGGCGCCCCTATTATTATTATTATTATGTACAGTAGTCTTCTTCCATTATTCCTTCCTATGAAAGGTTGTCATGTATTCTGGGAAATCAGCCATACTAAAGACACAAGCTAAGGATGGCAATGGGAAAAAAGGAAAAGTCATCTAGGTTACCTTAACAACCTTGTTTTCTTTTAGAAATTGGGAGACAAAGTACAGGGAAGTTTAGAAAAAGGGACTGTGGAATCCTAATGAAATGTGTGATTCGATTTGAGGAAATTACTTAACCCACTTGAAGGTTTGCCCTGCCATATAAAGTGAATAAGATAATGCTCAGTTTGCAGTTACTGAGATTAACTGAGATTAACTGAGATGCCACATATAAAGGGTCTATCTCGGTATACAAACATTCCCAAGTCAGCTAATTATATGTTGGCCTTTCTTTTACTCACCTTTAAGGGCTTGATCTAGTTCAAGTAATACCTTCTTAAAACCTGATCTACAGATTTTGTCATTTGTGCTCTACGATGTCTCTATAGATGTGAAAGCACTCAGGGTAGAAACAATCTATCAGTCTGTATACCGCACATTATGGCGGATGTGAAAAATGGTAAGTAAATATTTAGTAAATGGAGTTAGTTATTTGTGTTACTTATCTATTTAGGAAAACAAAAGTTATGTAGCATATATGTAGCAGAGAGCAGTGAGGCTTTCTCAGTACTCATCAAACAGAACTTATTCATTTTTATGCACTTACTATGAACTAAAGAAATACCTAACCAACACCATTATTTATTTTTAATAATACTGCCCGGTTACTTTGTAAAAAGGAATTGAGCAATTTAAGTGTACTTTATAGATGTAATCAATTAATGTAAGTGTAGGTATTCGTTGCCTGTCTCTTAAACTTTGATTAATATACTAATTAAAGGGATCTCCAAAAGCTTAAATAGCTTTTTTCACAAGCCTTGATTTTGTTATCATATAATATTGGTAAATGCCCAGTTTTTTCCTACTAGTAAATTAAGTATTATATAAACTATCTTATTAAAAATAAACTTGCACATTTCCTTTTAATTTGAACAGTCCTTAAATCAGTGATTTTCCAAGTGGTAGGTTAAAAAGAATTTATTAAAAATATATTATTAATGCAATCATAATGAAAATCCTAACACATTGTTTTGTGGATATTAGCAAACTGATTCTAAAATTTATATGGAGAGGGAAAATACCCAGAATGGCCATTTCAGTGGTGAAGAGGAACAAAGTCAGAGGGCTGACATGACCCAACTTCAGGACTTACTGTCAGAGTACAGAAATCACGACTGTGGGGGTGATAAACAAATGGGCAAGAGGGTCACTGGGACAGAAAGATGAGCCTGGAAATCAGCCCACATTAATATTGTCATCGATGTTTGACAAAGAAAGAAAGAAAGTACAAAAGAGATGAGTTAGTCTTCTCAACAAATGGGCTGGAACACCTGGACATCCAAATAAAAAAGAATGTTGGACATGGACTTTACACCCTCCACAAAAAATTAACTCAAAGTGGGTTATAGATCTAAAGGTAAAATGAAAAATTACAACACTCTTTGAAAACAACATGGAGAAGCCTAGATAACCTCAGGTATTCCAATTACTTTTAGATACAACGCTAAAAACGTGATCCATGAAAAACAAAGAATTGATATGCTTGACTTCATTAAAATTAAAAACTTGGGCCCTGCAAAGGACACTCTCAAGACAATAAGGAGAGAAACTATAGACTGAGGGAAAATATTTGCCAAAAAAAAATCTAATAAAACACCGTTATCCAAAATCTACAACTAGCTCATAACACTCAGCAGTAAGAAAATGAACAGTCGAATTAAAAAATGGGCAAAAGGCCTAGACAGACACCACTAAATCAGGTACACAGCACATAAAAAGGTGCTCCACATCCTATATTCTTAGCGAAATGCAAATTAAAACATTGTGCTACTACACAGCGATGAGTGTGGTCAAAATCCCTGTCACCAACAGTTATCAGGTGGTGGTGAAGATACGGAGCATTAGGAACTGTAATGTATTGATGGTGGGAGTGCTAAATGGTACATCTACATTAGAGGACATTTGGCAGTTTCTTACAAAAGTAAACATACTCTTAGGATATGATGCAGCAATAGTTCTTGTTAATATTTTCCCAAAGGAGGTAAAAATGTACATTCATTCCAAAACCTGCAAATGGATGTTTACAGCAACTTGATCCATAACTGCCAAAATTTAGAAAACCAGTATGTTCTTCACTAAATTAATAGATGAATTGTGATACATCTAGAACATGGAATATTTAGTAGTAAAAAGAAATAAGGTATGAAGCCATGAAAAGACATGAGGGGGAACTTAAGTGATATAATCCAATCTGAAAAGGCTACATACTGTATGATTCCAATTATATGCTAAGCAAGAAAAGGCAAAACTATGGATGTGGAAACACACACACAGGTGTTAATGGGAAAAAAGAGATAAATAGAACCCAGTTAATTTTTAGGTCATTGAAATTATTCTCTACAATATTATAATGCTGGATACGTGTCATTTTACATTTGTTGAAACTTACAGAATATAGAATGCAAAGAGAATTCCAATGTAAATTGGGAACTTTGGGTGATAACGAAGTGTCATTGTAAGTTCATGGATGGTGACAGATGTAACCACTCTAGTGAAGGATTTTAGGAATGGAGGAGGGTGTGTGTGTGTGTGTGTGTGTGTGTGTGTGTGTGTGTGTATGGGGCAGGGATATATGGAAACTTTGTACTTTCTGTTTTGCTGTCAACCTAAAATTGCTCTTTAAAAAAGTCTACTTAAAAGGCAAAGCAACCACGGGGTGCCTGGGTGGCTCACTTGGTTAAGTGTCCAACTTTGGCTCATGTAATGATCTTAAGGCTCGTGAGTTTGATCCCTGCTTTGGTCCCTGTGGTGACAACTCAGAGCCTGGAGCCTGTTTTGGATTCTGTGTCTCCCTCTCTCTCTGCCCCTCCCCTCTTCATGCTCTGCCTCTCTCAAAAATAAATAAACATTAAAAATTTTTATATAAAAAAAGGAAGAGCAACTACTTTGATTTGGAAAAAATCAAAGACTATAAACAGAAAAGGAAGAAATAAAAAAATTAAGCTCATTCCTTTTTATATTTAAGAAAAAAATTAGGTCAGTAACAGTTGTGTTTTTAATGTTTATTCTTGAGAGAAAGAGACAGAGAGAGAGGGAGAAAGAGAAAGAATGAGCAAGGGAGGGAAAGAGAAAGAAGGAAGACACAGAATCCAAAGCAGGTTCCAGACTCTGAGCTGTCAGCACAAAGCCTGACCCTGGGCCTGAACTCACAGACCATGAGAACATAACCTGAGCTGAAGTTGGATGCTTAATCAACTGAGACACCCAGGTGCCCCTCAAGTGACCTTGAGTATAGAAAATCCATGTGCTTATTGCTGAAATCATCTTAATCTAAATGCATTTATTTATTCATTTACTTATTTTTAAGTTGATTCATTTATTTTGAGAGAGAGAGACTGTACACATGCACACAGGAGAGAGTAGGGGAGGGGAAGACAGGGAGGAAGAGAGGGAATCCCAAGCAGGCGACACAAAACGTGAGATCATGACCTGAGCCAAAATCAAGAGTCAGAGGCTTACCTGACTGAGCCACCCAAGTGCCCAAATACATATGTTTTATCTTTTTAAAATATTTTTATGTTTATTTTTGAGAGAGAGCAAACAAGGGAGGAAGAGCAGAGAGAGAGGGAGACACAGATTCTGAAGCAGGCTCCAGTCTCCGAACTGTCAGCACAGAGCCCAACTCAGGGCTCTGCCAGACCATGACCTGAGCCGAAGCTGGATGCCTAACTGACTGATACATGTGTTTTAAATTTCCCAGTATCCAACTACTGAGCAAACAGGCACTATTAATATTTTGGTGACTTTTATTCCTTGGTTGATCTTTGTCATCCAACTCCAATGCCCATTTCCCATGCTGAAGGAGGTGAAAGATGGTAACAGCAAATCTGCTGTCCGAGTATCTCACATTTTGTATACCGCCCCCCCCAACTGTATTAGTGGTTTTCGTCGAGGCCCATCACCCCTGTAATTTTGGGCACATGTGGAAGAAATTCGTCAGCATGAACCTGCACCTCCATAAGTGGGAACCGTTTGACTTCTCCCTCCATTCCCTCACCACCCTCCTTGGGGAATAGAGAAGAGCCTAAGTGGTGACAAGTGGTAGTGGGGACAGCTGTGAGTGGTCTGCCCCAAATTACTGGGCATTCAGTTTGGAACATTGGGTTCTTTGCCTGTGATTGCTCTATGCTTTGAATTATAGTCAGAATTAAAAGGGGCCAGGGAAAAGCCTCTTCAATACTCAATTTCAACATTACACGATGAAAGGTTGATTGCTTGATTTTGCTTTCTCATATGAACCATGATTGATTAGAATTTTTTTCTGTACCTCTTATTCACATCCTCCATAGTTCCCAGACGTCCAGGTTAGTGTTAACAATATGTTATTTTATCATTAGTTTTAATTTTAAGAATAGACTTAACATGAGCTTTTCTCAGTTGATCATATTTATATCAGGTTTTTTTTTTTTTTTTTTTGCTTAATTATATTTTTAAATATCTAAAAAAAAGACTTTTCTCATTACGGAACTTTTCATTCATGGAAATCTTTTATAGTTACGCCCTTCCTTCTTCCCTCCTTCCTTCCCTTCCTTTCTTTTTCTCTTAATATTTTAAATTTATTGGCAGACAGCTAAGATCCACCTTTCTAATAAATCCTTCATCATAAAAGTAAGGGTTTCCAAATTCTTCTTATTCCTTTTCTCCAAAAACAGGAAGCAGACTCATTACCCCATTCTGCTCTTACATAGATAGTCACTGAACACCAATTTCAACATCTGGTACACAGGAAAGAGAAGATGTCTGCTAATCCTCATGGTTCTTCATTACTTAATTAACGGACTCATTTATTCTTTTTAATTCATTCAAAATATTCTTTTTGAGTGTTGTCTGTTTGTTAAATTGGTGTCAGGGGCTCCTGGGTGGCTCCATTGGTTAAGTTCCTGACTCTTGGTTTTGGCTCAGGTCATGATCTCACAGTTCATGAGTTCTAGCCCTACATCTGCCTCTTTGTTAACAATGTGGAGCCTGCTTGGGATTCTCTCTCTTTCTCTCTCTCTCTCTGCCCTTCCCCAGCTCAGGTGTGCTCTCTTTCTCTCTCTTTCAAAATAAATAAATAAACTTGAAAAAGAAAAAGAAGTAAAACAAGTCAAAACAGACAATCGTTGCTATTATTTTAGATTCTAAAACTCATTTGTCCTGACTGGTTTGCTATACAGTTACATTATATGTGCAGCAGTTAAGATATTATAGTGTAATCCTCCTCCGGTAGAGGAATTTAATAATTTGTTATTTTCCATGTCCTCTCAAGAAACAAATTCAGGCAGAGGAAAAACTCCAATGTGGATAATTTTTCAAAGTTAATTCATCCTTTGAATTTCCTTATTTTATTTCTGCATATGTACAAATACTACTTCTGTAATTAGCAAATCTTCTGTGAGAAAATTTGAAAATAAATTGTGCAAAAAAAAACCCTCCACTATCCACACAGGTGCTGGGCTGGCTTGAACTCAATATCAATGCCATCTGGGAAAATGAAATCAGGGGCAACAAGAAAAAATAGAAGGCTTTCCTTTTTTGCTTTCTCAACAGAGAAAAGAGGATTTAGGTCAATATGTAAATGCTTGTGTACGTGAAGAAGATGCACTATGAGGTAGTTCAGAACACCAAACCACACTACAAACACTGAGGGAATTATTGCTATTATATGCTCTCAGACTGTGCTATGGAAAAGGGAAGACTTGATGATGTTAGATGTTATTTATTCCTTCTTCACAATTCAGGAGCATCCTAGCAGTTGTCTTGTCAAGACTATAGATTGCTTTTCCACTTAGAATTTTTTTCAAGGTATTTCCTTTTATTCAGTCACCACACGCCATATAGGACAATAAATTGATTCCCTGTCTCCTAATTCTCCTTTTATCTGCCGGTGTATTCAGTAATTGATCAGAGGTGACTAATTCTAAGCAACATAAGTTCAAAGTATCCACCTAGTATCAAAAACAGAAATCAATGCCTGACTGTCCATTCTCCCCACCCCTACCCAGTGTACTAAATAATCATTTGTATAGCAGAAAATAAGGTTTGTTTTATTTGGCATACAGTGCTAAAAAAACAAATGCTTGACTTTGTCCTTGGACATTGGCCCCAGGGTATCCTTAGCATAAATGCAAGTTTATGGTGCTCTGCCAGTCTGGGAATTCTTGTCTCCAGCAGTCTTGTGCCTAACACAATCTTGAAGCAAACTCTATACAAATAGAATAAAATTAATGACTACATGCACAGCCCTTTTGGAGAATTGTGCTTAGTGCTAAGGCGGGGGGGTGCAGAGAAGGAGTTATCCTTTTGGTCAGAGAAAGTAATTGCCTGATCCTCAAATAGTTTCTAGAAGCTGCTGCTGTGCCTATGAGTCCTCTTGCTCTGAGTAGGGCTTAAACACACACACTAACTGTACTTTACATGACTCTGAAAATAAAGACTTACTCAAAAGTCTCTACCCCCAGCCCTCTCTGATTCTTCCAGGCTGAAGTTCTCCTTATCCTATGTTGTTTTGTCCACGTATAAAAACATTGTTCCCACTTGATAAAAATCTCCACATTCCTCTTCTCTCTGGAGTATCATCTACTTGGGGAAAAGAAAGTGCAGAATGTTTTAGTTTTTGGTGATGCCAGGTCTAGAACGTAGAAGGTGCTCAGTAAATATTTGGTAAGTAAAAGAATGATTAGGGATGCCTGGGTGGCTCAACTGGTTGAGCATCCAGCTTCTGCTCAGGTCATGATCTCGCAGTGAGTTTGAGCCCTGCGTTGGGCTCTGTGCTGACAGCTCAGAGCCAGGAGCCTGCTTCCCATTCTGTGTCTCCTCTCTCTCTGCCCCTCCCCCCGCTCACACTCCATCTGTCTCTCTCAAAAATAAGTAAACAAAAAGTGTTTTAAAAACAATGATTGATTAATAATTGAATAATTAATAACTACGTCCAAATTAAATCCATCTCTTTCATGTAATGCATGTGCTCATTGTCCAGAGAATCTGGGAGTTTGGAGCTAAAGGACTTTTGCCAGTGACCAAATTAGTGTCTGTGAAAACTAGTCCACTGTTATGTTATGACAATACGGTCATAAATACTATTTTAGCTTCAGAATCTAGCATGCCAGTAAAAGTTTTTGAAAGTAATGAAAATTATAAATAGAATATACAACATAGTTAGAAAACAGCTTGATTTATGTAATATAATTCATTCACAACTTTTAGTGCCTTCCTGTTTGCTTTGGCCCCAAGAATCAGAGGGAACAGCTACTTGAGATCATACATAGAAAACATCTGGTAATGGTTTATGAAATGAACTCTCTAAAGTATACTCTCTTCTGACCCTCAGCTACCCACACATTTTTCTTTTTTCCCCATATTGACTCTTATAAATTATTTAGACTATCACTTCACATTTACTCCTTAGTCTATAAGTTTTTGGTCCCAAATATATTTCTCTCACAGTATAGGAATGTAGCAGAAGATTAGCCATATTGCTTCTAGAGTGGGGCCACCAAGTCCTATTTTAACACTGGTCGAAAAGAGTGTTTTTATTTTATTCTAATAAGATATTTGATTGTTAGTCCCCAATAAGTAAAGTGCTATCCAAACAATGTATTTTATGTTCATCATCATATCAGATGTAAAATACTAGTGTGCATTTACGTCACCAACTGGACAGATTTTTCCATAGACTAAACACCTGTGACTTTATTATATCCTTCATATACAAGGTTTTATATCCAAGAGATAAGTTATGTAAACCAAACTCTATAGTAAATCAGGTGCATTGATGGAGTAAGGCCTAAGGGAATTATTCAGCTGAGAACTATAACGATCACATCAACAGTCTTCTCTTACATTTTTGAAAAGATGACTTGTCGAATAAAAAATTTCTTGGGATTTGTGTTTCCATAACATATCCCAACAATATTTTTAAGCACTTTACTTTTATTAATCTAATCAGTTATCCCACCATTCCCGTGAGGGAGTTAATATTATTTACATGAAAAGAAATAAAGCATCAAGGTATTCATTTCGTTGTCTAATTTCAAATACTGTACCTAGAAAGCATCATAGCAGGAATTTGGACCCATTGGCTCATGTCTAGAATCAAACGTCTCAGGATCACACAGTGGCATTATGCTCAGAAGTTGAGCAGTACACAACCTGGACAGGTGCACATGAAAGTCACTTACAATTCTGCTATTTTGCCTCTCAGGTGGCACATATTTTTTCTAGTAGAAAATTAAGATATATCTCTATATTTGTAACTATACAAATATATGAATTAAATTATTTCGGTTTCTTTGAAGCATTTAAAAATCCTCAAAAAATTCTCAACTCTAACTACTAAAATAAAAAACAACTCAATAACTACTTTTTTCTTTTTGTAACTGCCCTCAGGTTAATTTTTAGGAGGACAAGGGAATTTTTGTGACCTATGGGATAGCATATAATCTTTCAATGATTGTGACCTCAAAGCATGAAATGTGATACAGCTCTAGACAACAGAACTAAAATAGAATCATCTTTGAAACGATTCTCTCCAATCATTTAAAAATAGAACCATTCCTCTGGATAATGACTTTCAGGTTTTCATGGCCAGGTGCAGGGCCAGGTGCTAGTTTGGTCCTGGCTACAGACCGGTTGCATTAGTAACCATCATGAATGTGCTGAGTGACACATTTCAGTCCATCTCAGCAACATGGGACACTCCTGCTACTGCAAATGTCTGCAAAATTGGCCTCACAGGAGCACTGGATAAAATATCCATACATACAGTAAAATGCTGTGATTTGGTGTAATTTAGGTTATGATTGATGATTAGTAAGAACAATCTTCATTTTAATAAAATACTTTAAAAATCTTTTTAATGAACCTATACTGCTTCGTATTTTCCACCTATACAAAATTATGGGAAAAGTAGTATATTTTTTATTCCTAGATTAATTCAAAGCCAATAAAAATAGGGACAAAATTAATTGTATATTTTAAAAGGTATTTAAACATTTATCCCTGAAGGCTTTTTATTGTTTAACATCATCAATAAAATGTCTTTTAAATTTATGACATAGACGTTTTTTCAAGTTTGTCTATTATCCCCAAACATCCATGAGTAGTACAACTATGCAGAACAAGTAAGTTTTTTTTATTTTTGCTTTTGCACACATTTTATTGCAGGTTACCAAAACAAAATGGAAAAAAGCTAATTACCTCAACCATTCCAACACTTAGGTCTTTAACATTATTTGTTGTGGTATTTGGATTCATTATGGAAAATAGAAAGAAAAAATCAAGCATGAACACACTGATGACGTCAATAATATTTCAGAATATATTAATCCTCAAGTTAGCGTTTGTTTTTCTGTCTTACTGGATTCTTTGCCATTGCTTTCCCTTTGCTGGAAAACTCTTACCTTTGACAGCCTCATGCTTCAGTCCTGTCCTCTTCTCCTTCAAGTCTGTGCAAATGCTAACTTTTCAGTAAGACTTTCTCTGACCATTATTGAAAATTGACACCATGCCCTCCCTCTGGCCAGCCATTTGGTATTTTTATTGGCAGACTCATTTTTATTCATAGAAATTATTACTACTTGACATACTAGGTGTGTGTGTGTGTGTGTGTGTGTGTGTGTGTGTGTGTGTGTGCACCCATGTGTGATTCCTGGTCTCCCCTGGATAGAATGTAATCTCCATAAAGACGGGAGTGTTTATGTGCTTTATTTATTTATTTTTTAATTTTTTTTATGTTTATTTATTTGTTTGAGAGAGACAGAGACAGTGTGAGTGGGAGAGGTGTAGAGATAGAGAGAGAAAGAGAGAGAGAGAGAATCCCAAGCAGGCTTTGCACTGTCAGCTCAGAGCCTGCCATGGGACTGGAATCCACAAAAGAGTGAGATGATGATCTGAGTCAAAACCAACAGTCAAATGGTGAATTGCCTGAGCCACCCAGGCACCCCATATGTGGTGTATTATTATATTCTTAGCATTTGGAAGAGTACTTAAACATCCTAAGTTCTCAAATAAATACCTGTTCTCATTAAATAACTGTTCATCACTTTATTTTTTTTTAACTTAGTCTTACAACTTGAGAATTTCTCCATATCTCTAAATATGCATAGAGAAAATAATTTTAAATGTCTGAATATACATCTTTTGTTGGTCATATCATAATTCTTGACATAATCCCACATTTTTAGACTTTCAGTTTGTTTTGAATTTCCCCCTAATATAAAAATTTTACAAAAATGAAATTCTTGTTTGCTGTGGTCTGAATGTGTCTCCCGCAATTCATATGTTGAAGTCCTAATGCCCAAAGTGATAGTATTAGGAGCTGGGGTCTTTGGGAGATTCTTAGCTTATGAGGAAGAGCCTTTATGAATGGGATTAGTGCCCTTGTAAAGGAGGCTTGAGAACCCACTTCCCTTTTCCCACTACAGTGATCTAAGGGGAAAAGTCTGTGTCTTGGAAAGGACCCTCCCCTGACTGTGATGGTGCCCTGATCTTGGAGTTCCAGCCTCACACCTGTGGGAAATAAAATTCTGTTGTTTATAAGCTCCTGAATCCATGGTGTTTTCTTGTAGCAGCCCCAATGAACTACGGCATTGTTTAATTACATGTTGCTTCCTAACGATGTCCTGAAAACAAATTGAAGTGACATTGCTGGTTCAAAATGTACGGACACTTTGAATGGATTGCCTATTACATCTAGAAATGTTTGACTAGTTTAAACAGCCCTCAGGGACATATGACTGTTTGCATTTTGGAACATCCTCATTAACACTTGGTATTAAGATTGCTTTAGAATTTGATAACTAAGAGTACACCTTATTGATGTCTGAGCATGTACTTCAACGTTAATGTCTCTGCCAGTAGGGGTTGCTGAAGAGAGCAGAGTTTATATTATTACCTCACCTCGAGGTCCCAGATTTTTATACGTGGTCCTTCTAACAGGCCTGACTGCAGTGAACATAAGGCCTAGATTACGTAGAATTGGCCATCAGTGCCAGGGAGGGGGGTGAAAAAAACTCTTATGAGTCAAAAGACATAATTATTATCATTTCTATTTTCTTTTCCCAAGAGGGAGATTATTAGATATACTATTTTAGATGGTAGAGTTAATACAATTACCTTATATGCCCAGATGTTAATTTCCTCAAAAAAATTTTTTTGAAAAAGCAGTTAAATTGTAAGGCCTTGGGTACTAACATATTTTTGGCCCATGATTGTTGTTTTATAACAATATTTGAAAAATATTTCATCTGGTTTAGACTCCCATGTTTTAAAAGTTTTTTTTTTTTTTTCAACGTTTATTTATTTTTGGGACAGAGAGAGACAGAGCATGAACGGGGGAGGGGCAGAGAGAGAGGGAGACACAGAATTGGAAACAGGCTCCAGGCTCTGAGCCATCAGCCCAGAGCCTGACGCAGGGCTTGAACTCACGGACCGCGAGATCGTGACCTGGCTGAAGTCAGACACTTAACCGACTGCGCCACCCAGATGCCCCTAGACTCCCATGTTTTAAAGCAAGCAAAATATGATAATATTATAAATTGTATTTTTGTAAGCATTGCAGTTTGGTTAATGGCCTTGTATTGCAAAATCCTTTTGTTTTTTGGGCTGCCCCTCCCCAATATGAGAGTAATTCCTCTGTCTGAATCTTGGTGAGGGCCAGGGCTTAGCCTCCATATAGAAGCCCAGAAGTCTAGGTGCTCACTTGTCCCACCCACTTCATTGATGCCAGGGAGTAGGCATTTGGTAGAAATCCAGTCTTAACCTTCCATATTTGTCTGCTTGGACTACCATAACAAAATATCATGGACTAGGTGGCTGAAGCAACAGAAATTTATTTGCTCACAATTCTGGAAGCTAGAAGACCAAGAATAAGGTGCCATCAGGATTGGACTCTTGGCAGACCTTCTTCCTGGTTTCTGCACACACTTGTTTTACAGCAAGTTATCAAGTTGACCTCACTGTGTCCTCACATGGCTTCTTGTGTGTCATGCATAAAGACGGAGAAGGATCTCTCAAATATTTTCCCTTTTATTTATAAGGCCCATCAAATTGGAGTCCCACCCTTATGATCTCATTTAACCTTAATTATCTCCGTAAAATTCTTTTTCCAAATACAGTCACTGGGGGTATTAGGGCTTCAACATATAAACTTGAATTTGGCAGAAGGATGAAAGGGGGGCACAATTCAATCTGTAACATGGCCTACCCAGGACCTGAATTTAAGGTGGGTGATGAGTCATTGTAAAGGATGTCTCTTAGCTGCAGTGATGGTGGCCACAAGAGTATCTCACTGTCATTGGTGCTGGTGAGGATGACCTCATGTTACCGTTGCCATAATAGGAGTATAGCTTAGCTCTGACTGCCCAACTCCTCAGGTCACAGGCCAGAAAACCAAAGCTGTTTCTCCCAGATATTTCCAAGCTGTTCTAGAAGCCTCTTCATAGTCTTCCAATAATTTCCCTTTCAATTTTAATTAGCCTGATCGGTTCCGTTGAGGCTGCTAATAATCCTTACGGAAACAGAATTTTTAACCTAAAATTCAAATGATACATCACTGAAAATATAAGGATTGATTGAGGTATGTGTCTCTGATGAGCACTTTCATCTAATACAAGGTTAATTGCCTAAAGAGAACTCTGATCAGTAGAGTAGTGAAAATAGGGTATTATACTAAAAAGATTAATTAAAATGATAGTTGGAGGTCATAACTTAGATGACTAAAGATGAGGAGTTTGAATAATACAAGTCATTTTGAAACCTTGACAAGCGTTTCACTCACATTTATGTTTGTGTACACGACAGGCTAGAGATGGAAGTTCTCACATCACCCCATTTCTACAAAACATATTTTTACTTCTCCCTTTTACCAAAGTTTTCTGTTATATTCGTAGAGTCGAATCTCTTATACCAAGAGTACATTGATACAATACAACAGACTCTGTTACACTGATAATAGATCTCTATATGGTACATTAAAAAAAAACCTCTATTCTAGAGCGTTTAATGTTTCTTCTTTATCTAAAATACAAACTTCAGTAATTTTTTCCATTTTTGCCTGTTTTATATACATATGTTTGGCTACAGTCCCAACAACCAAATTTTCTCCCTGACTTGGAGAAGTGATTTCTCTCACAATCACCTATTTTGATGAGATGCATTGATCTCCAGATATTTTTCCTCCCTGGTGAATAAATTAGCAGGACTTACCAATATAGATACCTACATCAGGACTTCTGAGACTAGAGCTCTACAAAGGGACGGATTTTCCTGGATATTTGTTTACATCCTATGAGAAAACCGGCATTGCCAGACAAATGTTATTTATAGCATCCCTTCAGAAGAAAAGAGATATTCCCTTGACTGATCACACCTTCAAATTGTCAAAACATTCATTTGCCACTGTAGGAGAACAGTTCTTACTAAGCCCAGTCCCATTAAAACAGATCTCATTATCTCTGTTACAAATATATTTTTTTCTGCATTTGGCTTAGTTACCTTTGACCTAGAAAGTTTACAGCAGCTAATGTCCTACTAAACTACTTTTTTGGTTCCCTATTTGTAATGCCATATTAATAGTTAATATTTCTTATTTCCTTATGTTCTATAAGGCATTGTTCTAAGTTTTGCATGCATAACTTATTCTTGAAAATCCATGTGATGTACACTGTTACGGCCATTTGGAGATAAAAACGTTGAAATTAAGGAAAGTGGCTCAGGTTTAAAACTGTTTCTTAAGCAATATATTCCTTTCTTCAAAGTAATCAATGAAATTAAGCTGACAATCTTAGGAGATTATTGGAAAGTCATGGTTGTACATTGGCAAAAATCAGACATTACAATGGATTTATAACATAAGGGACATGTGTTGTGAACGGACAGACAGAATTATGAGTAAGACTTGGCAACCATCCTATGAATCACTACCAAACACATCTTAAGAATCACTTTAATCATTTTCCAAAAATGTTCAAAAAGTTCCATTATCTGATGAATGAAGTTCAGTCTCCTAAACCTTGCATCTAAAGCTATTCGAGTTTGATTTCATTCTGTGTTTTTCACCTGCCATTATCCCATGTACACTATATCCCAGCCAAAATAGACTACTTTTTCTTTCTCAAAATGGTCTTTGTAACTTGATTGAAATTGCCATCCTCCATTTTCCCTTTAATGATAACCTGTTCTAAAAGGTACAGTGAAACCTTTTGTTATCTTGCCAAATGGAATTAACCTCTTCCTCCCTGAAACTTTATATTTCTTTTTAGATTATATTCTTTTTGTGGTCAAGAATAAGCTGTTATTTCTGTATATTCTTTCCTCTCATATTAAGGTTTAAGCTTATCTCTTTAGGTCTTGCGTTTTCCTTGGACTATAGTCTGAGTAGTTTGTGAGGGTATTTTCAAACTAATGACCAAAGTCTGAACTTAGTATTTGAACAAAGAAATATAACCTGCTTGAAGCCATGGCTACAAGAACTACTTTTCTAGGATTCTTACAGAAAAGAAATGTGATATAATAGTTGTGATATAGTATGTCAGTTTTCAAGACTTTTTACTTTGTTTCTCGTATATCAGGAAGGAAATTCATGATTAACAAAGATGTATCTACAAAATAAAAGAGGGCAAAACAAAAAGCTTTTTTCCTCTTTGCTTTGATTGTATTTCTTATACTACATAGTCTCTATGTCTTCCACGCTTCTTGAAAATTCTTCTTGAAGTCTTAGCCTATACATGACTATGTTTCCCCTCCCCCTTTCTTCCTGATTATGCATCCCATAGTCCAAAGAAACTATCCGGCAAAAACATAAGCCTTATCAAGAGACAGCAAGGGAAAGAAATGAACTGTATCATGTGGGAATGTGCTTTAGGAGACTTAAGAAGAAGATACCCTGGGAACATTCTTTTGTCCAGTAAATATTAAGAGACTTTTAGAACATTTAATTACCCCTCTAAAATCCTGACAGGGAAGAAAAAAAAATCTTTATGAACAAAAGGACACACTTGATTATTAAAGAGAGATAAATAAAATAAAATATGGTAACACTATGGAATGATAACAGCTCCTCATAGAACTATAGCTTTTATGTTCTTCTGAAACCAGTTTTTGAGTTTTCAATATGAGATCAGTGTTGACATATTCAAAATTGCTAGTTAGTTTTGTCAGAAGTTATTATGTCTGCCACTGAACTGTTAGAATTTGTATTCTTATGGAATCACAGTCTCTTTCTAAAAACCACAAAGGCAGTGGGTGAGAGCTGTGAGTATTGACATTTGCAGGGCCCAAGCAGATATAAATCCAAGTTTCCACCTGAAGCCTACTCTCTTTCTCATCCTAAACTCTGACCTCAGGGCTCCCAGACAGGTTTTTTTGTGCATGCATTTGGACCGCTTAGCCTTCACATTTAAACTTTATCCATATCCTCCTCAATCAGTTGCAAATTTCTGGGCTACCCGTTGGATCTAGAAGTATGCACACTGGCAGCAAAGGGTGCTTTCTCGAGACCATACCAGAAAAAGAAGTTTGCACAGAACCTGGAACAGTCTAAAGCACATTTGGGAAGTGAATTCATAGACCCTGTGTACCTGGAGCAGGATCTAGAAGAGAAAAGGGGCCTCTAGGTGGCTGTGTGCTCTTGGACCTGCCTTCTTCACATTCTGTAGAAGAGGGTGCAGCTCATTAGTTCAAGAGTTGTCTAGAATATAACCAGTGAGTGCTTTCAGAGAAAAAAATAGGCTTTTAGGTAATTAAATTATTTTTTCTGTTAAAAGTACATTGGAATTAGCCCTTTCATACCAGTCATTTCCATTGTGCATCTGCATGGGTAAATTCTGTAAATTAGCTTATGTAAAATGTATCTTACAATGTTCTTAGACTCATCCTGCAGCGATTACATAAAGGCAAAACACAGCTTCATACTTCATAGTTGCATCTTTCAAACTGAAAACCAACTATCAGCTTTTATGACCTTTGCCAAGTTGATTAACATATCTGTGCCTCAGTTTCCTCACCTAAGTGCTAAACATTTCCTTCTAAATATAAATTCCTTTAGAAGAAAATGGGTGAGATAGTATCGCTATAAAATACACTCAGCACCAAGCAGAAATCCATTATTTGAAGAGAAGCCTTAAAAGTCACTCTCAAGTTAAAAAATAAGTATATAAAACTAATTTTAATATTGGACATGTTCTCACTGATGCTAAGGAGACTACTTTTGTTAAAATGCTGGCCATATTTACTTTGTGGAAAAAGCTGCCCTCAAAAACCGAACAAAAACCTTACAAAACCAACAAAATCACACGAGTAGTTAGTACAGAATTAGCCAGATTCCTAAACAGCTGGAGTCATTCTTTTACACAGATACACATTCTTCTCTGCTTAATTCATCTCTCAATAGAACACTTCATCTGTCAACACCTAGAATGGATTTGTAAAGGTGAAATTCATTTATCTCCTGTTGACAGCAAATATGTATCTAACACACAAAGTTTAACTCAGGAGAAATCAGTTACCTTCTTTTTGTTTCAGTTTCCATCTGTAAAGCAGGACAAATGATGGCCATTCTGGACACTTTATGGGGGAAAAGAATTTATTGATTGATTGATTGATTGATTGATTGTCTGTTTTTACTTCTGTCTCTTTTCTCTCTCTTCCTCTTTCCCTGACCTATTACAAAAATGACAAAATTTTATTTTAATTTTTCTGTTCTCTTTTTCTGCTCTGCTCTTTTTAGTTTTCCTTTTTGAATGTTTAATACTTGCTTTCCTGTAGTTTGTAATATGCATCACTAACCTAAGGACAGTCCACTTCTTAGAGATAATAATAATGTTACTACATCAAGCCAAATACAGAAACCCTTAAGCCTTGGGGCTCCTGGGTGGCTCAGTCAGTTAAGCGTCCAACTTTAGCTCAAGTAATGATCTCACAGTTTCTGGGTTCCAACCCTGCATGGGCTCTGTGCTGACAGCTCAGAGCCTGGAAACTCCTTTGGATTCTGTGTCTCCTTCTCTCTCTGCCCCTCCTCTGCTTGTGTTCTGTGTCCATCTCTCAAAAATAAATTAATGTTAAAAAAATTTAAAAAAAAAACCCTGAAGCCATAATAGACCTGTATCTCTCACCCCTGTCCTTTATGTTATGGTTGTTTTACACAATACATCAAAAAACACAAAACTCACCACAGAGTGATTTTAGTTTTAAACTTTTATATGATTTTCAAAGAAATTTAAGTGAAAAAAAAGACAAAAATGGTTTCTGAAAGCTTTCAAGATGGTTACCATTCTCCATTGTTCATTCTTTTCTCAGGATCTGAACTTCTGTCAGCTATCATTTCCTTTCAACAGGAAGGACTTCCTTTAACATTCTTACAGTACAGGGTCTCTGGCAGCAAAATCTCTTAGTTTCTTTTATCTGAAAAAATTATTTTGCCTTTATTCTTGAATGGTATTTCTTCCTGCGTATAGAGTTTTTGGTCCATGGATTTTCTTCTTTCAGCTATTAAAGATGTTCTTCTACTGACACCTTCCATTTATCTGCTGAGATTTTCATACCTTCAAAAAATGTGGTCTTACTTCATTGAAGATAGCTTAAAATCCACTTAAGAGTATGTTGTCAGTTGGTTTCAACATCTGTTTCCTTTCAAGGTCAGAGTTGGTTGATATCTTCACCCTTAAAAAATATTTTCCATTTTCTTGGTAGTCTGTGTGTCAGATAACTTTGTAGTGTATCCTGTTAAGTTGTAGAAATTCTGGATTCAATTATTTTTCTGTGATGAATACATTTTTAAAAATTTTATCAGGCAGTTTTCTTTAGAACACTTGTGTTTTTGAGGCGGTAGCTGTTCAGAGCAGTGATCTCAAACAAGGGTTCTTAGAGTCTGTTTTGTGCATGTATAATTCAGAGTTCAGCAAGAGATGTGGATACACAGTTTAAGGGTCTCTGACTTAATCCCTCGCATGATCCTTCCATTCTCTTCAGCATTCAGGTCTTTGCGCTTTTCCCCCTAACTCCTCGGGATATAAACACTGCAATGCTTTCACATGCACACCCTCTTCCTTCAAAGGTAGGCTTAGCCCTAGGCTAAAAGCGAAGACAGGAACTAAGTTCTCTGCTCTCTTCCAAATGAGTGTGTATTCTATCATGGTCTCTCTACGTATATACGTTATCCACGATCTTTTGTTAGGCATCTTCAATCTAAACTTACATATTTTGTCTTTGAGCTGCTTTGAGTCTGTTCCATGTATGCCTGGTTTGCCAATCAGTCAGAAATGTGGGTAGAAAGAGTTTGAACATACCTTCCCTAGCTTTTTCCCCATTTCAGATTTTACCTCCTTCTTTAGCTTTCATGGTTTCCCTGCTTCACTTTTCTATTTCACCAGACCAGTAAGATTGTAGGGTAAATTTCCTGTCTGAATCTGGATCATTTGTTCACTGTTCACCACTTGCAAGTCAATTACTATGTGTATTATATCCTAGTGAGGTTACCTGTAAGGTCTTAGCCTGTCAAACCCAGAACCTTGATTTTTGCAGAACAGGTCATTGAAATGTGATTGATATACGAAAACGTCACATACTTTAAGTACACTATTTTAAGCATGTGTGTGCACCTATGAAATAATCACTACAACAAAGGTAATGACATATTCATCAGTCTCCAAAACTTCATCCTGCCCCTTTGAAATTGCTCATGCCTTCCCATCCCTACACTGTCCCTTCTCCATCCGCCTCAGGCAACCACAGATACACCTATTTTTTTTCATCCGTGGTGTGATTTTGTTTTTATCACTAGGTCGTTTTCCATTGCATGCCTATAATTCTGTTGGTTTATCCATTCACCTATTGATGAATATTTAGGTTGTTTCTAGTTTTTAACCATTACGAATAAAGCCCCAGTAAACATTCATGTATGTATTTTAATGGTCATAAGCTTTCATTTTCCTTGACCAAGAAAGCTAGAAGTGAAATGTCTAGATCATACAGTAGGTTATGTAAAAACAAAACAAAACTACTTTACAAGAAAGTGCCATCCTGTTTTTCAAAGCAGTTACACCCTTTTATATTATCATCAGTAGTGTATGAAAGTTCCAACTCCTCCATATTCTCACCAAATCTTAGTATGCTGTCTTTAAAATTTTAACTAATCAACTGGGTCTATAGTAGTATGCCGTTATGATTTTGATTTCTATTTCCTTAGTAATCAACAATGTTGAGAATATCTTCATGTAGCTTATCCATAATTCATGTAGCTTCTTCGATGAAATGTTTGTTAAAATATTTTACCCTTTTTAAAAAAAATTTTTTTCAACATTTCTTTATTTTTGAGGCAGAGAGAGACAGAGCATGAACTGGGGAGGGGCAGAGAGAGAGGGAGACACAGAATCGGAAACAGGCTCCAGGCTCTGAGCCATCAGCCCAGAGCCCGACGCGGGGCTCGAACTCATGGACCGTGAGATCGTGACCTGAGTTGAAGTCGGACGCTTAACCGACTGAGCCACCCAGGCGCCCCTATTTTACCCTTTTTTACTATATTTTTTAATTAGGTATTGAGGGTTCTTCATTTATTCTGGATAAAACTCTTGAGAGATAATAGAAATGTTTTCTCTTAGGCTGTGATTCGTCTTTTCATTTTCTAAACTATGTCTTTCCAGGAGTAGTTATATTTTATTGTGATAAATACAAAATATGAAATTTGTTTTAGGGATCATGCTTTAAATGTTATAGTTAGAAATTTTTGCCTAAACTAAGGTTACAGATTTTTCTCCTGTTTTTTCCTCTTTTTTTTTTTTTTCCTAGAAGTTTTAGAGACGTGTATTTTATATTTAGGTATGATCCATTTTGAATTTTTTTTGTGCACATGTTGAAAGTATGTGTTAAAGTTCTTTTTTATTTTAACATATATTCAGTTTTTCTAGAATTGTCTATTGAGAAGAGTTTTTTTTCCCCCATAAAATTTCCTTTGCAACTTTGTTAAAAATAAGTTTCCCAAATATGTATGGGTGTATTTCTGTCCTCTATTCTGTTTCATTTACCTATTTGTCTATCTTTATGCCAATGCCACATTCTTTTTCTTTTTTTTAATTTTTTTTTTTACATTTTTTTATTTTTGAGAAACAGAGTGAGACAAAGCATGAGCAGTGGAGGGGCAGAGAGAGAAGGAGACACAGAACCCGAAGCAGGCTCCAGGCTCTGAGCAAGTGGTCGGCACAGAGCCTGATGTGGGGCTCGAACCCACAAACTGTGAGATCATGACCAGAGCCGAAGTTGGATGTTCAACTGACTGAGCCACCCGGGTGCCCTTCCACATTCTTTTTATTACCAAAGCTTTATAATAATGTCTGTCATCACATCAGGTGGCATTATTCCTGAAGATTCATTTTTTCTTTGCAAAGATGATTGGCTATTCTAGGTAATTTCAAGGTTCCAAAGGAATTTTAGAATCATATTGTTAACTTTTACAATGAAACTCTGGGATTGCAGAATTAGAAAGATTTTGATTTGGATTGTTTTGAAGCTATATATCAATTTAGAGAGAATTGGCATCTTAACACAGCTGAGTCCTCCAATCCATTAGCATGGTCTATATTTTCTTTCACAGGGGTATTCTTAAATTTCTTTGGTATTATTTTGTAGTTTTTAGTGTATATTCCTTATATATATATTTTCAGATTTATTTTTAAATATTTACTAGAAACCTGATGTCTGCAACTTTTTGAAATGTTCTTTGTCTAATGATTTGTAACTGTTTCTGTAAAAAAATATATGTACCCATATCCCAGATGTTTTTTTTGTACTTTATGGCCATACTTGAATGAGTATTCTCATAGTTATCTCTGTCCTTGAGAGATTTTCAAGAACATAATCAAGAACCAAAATCAATCAGAATGAGATTAATGTTTTCTATTATAGTTATATGTTAAATGGAGACATCTAAATTATATTCTCTTTGTTAACTCCATGTATTTGTTATTTAAAAATTTTTAAATTCCTAAGCTTCTCTCTAGTCTATACTTAATAGCCATCTTATATCTTAGAACAATTAATTTTAATTTTGCTTTTTGAGGGGACAATTAAGGTGCTAGCAGAATATAATTCCCAGCATTTCTTTGGAGCCTTAGGAGGTCATTAAAGCACTACTTCCTGAATATATAACTGCACAGATATCCCCTCAAGTAGGCTGCATAGTTTATCCCCAGCTAATTTTACTTAAACCAGACTGTGTGAGTTTGAGGAATGAAGTAAAAGTACCCTTTTTTGAAGAGAATGACTCAGTTTACCTGAAGCCTGCAGTAGTGAGTGGAGTCCTATAAGAACACCTGTATTCTCATGTGACACTTTCTTGGCTAACCTCTTACCCACCTGTATCTCCCTGCTTCATGAAATAACAGCAATATCTTTCATATAGTACTTTTACATTATAAAGCATTATAGCATATGTGCCTCATTAGGGCCAAAAAATTGTGAGAGAAAGGTGTTTTTATTTTCATTGTTGATAGGATTAAACTGCAATGTGGAGAAGCCATTGGACTTGAATGAGGTAATGTGGGTGACTAGAGAGTAGCCAAGCAGGGGCTGGAGATACACGTTCATTGGATTCCCTGTAGGATTAGTCGGCCTTGATACGGCTTTCGGCACATCCTTTTGGGGTAGATGCCTTCCTTTCTAAGCCCACATTTATTTGGCATTTTCCTTTTCACAAAGCCACTTTCATGGATTAAAAAAAAGGCAATAATCAACTATATATTCGAATTACAATTGTACATGTTCATCAGTTTAAGAAAATAGGCCGCCAATTTATGCATAAGGAGAATCACACCTTTACAGGCAGCCATGATTGTAGACAATATAGAATATTTTAAAAATATTTGGGGAGATGGAAGGAGACTCTTGTCACACACTCATAGCTTGCACCGTGTCATTTATCTTACTTGCTTCCTGTTAGCCTGTCAGATTGTCAGAAGCATATCAATGCCTTCAGCTTCAATATGCATAAAGTATCGTGTAATAATTTGTCAGCAGGGGCAAGGAAACAAAGCAAGTAAGCAAAACGGTGCGTGAGCAACGGCCACTTTAATGTATAAGTCCCCAGTACTTATTATTTCATTTCAACAGTGTATTAAACCAAATGTTTGCTTGTCACTCGAGTGGTCACGGTCTCAACATTCAATATGTAGAAATAAGAAAATATTACTTGATACGTAAATATTTAAAGACTTTGAATTTCCCGTAGACAATCCTTACTTTCTTATGCCATGTCGTGCCCAGAGGTTTTGAACCATTTGTATTGATTTCTGCTCTCAATGACCATCCGTGTACACATTTAGGCACTCATTATCAAATCGTGAAATCTATTCTTGAAAAAGCACAGCCCCTAAAAACAAAAGAGTCAAAGTAATTTCTCCACATGGAAAAACAAAAAAGAAAAAAAGAAAAAAGAAGAAGAAGAGCAAAGATAAGGTGAGGGAGTTTTGGCCCTAGGCAGAGATATGTATCTACAGCCCCATCATATCTTGTACCATATTCATGTAATGAATGCTATGCCAGTCTGTGCGGTTGAAAGGAAACGAGTGAAAGACAGACACAAGGAAGTTAGAAAGCAAGTGGTACTGTCACCCTTACAAGTTGGTTAGAATTGGCGGTCATGGCTGGGTAGCTCTTTTCGGCAGCAAATTAATAATATAGGTAAAAGCCCACACAGAAGAAAGATGATGCTAGAAAGCAGACAGTGGGTATTAGAGTGATGAGAGATAGTGATGAGCTGTTTTTCACTATTGGCTACTTTTGTCCATGGTCCCCTGGTAATGTCTGTGTAGCGTGGTGGCTGGAGTGGATGCTGTTAGTGCCTGGCCCAGATCACGTTTTCCAGGTAACGTCTTAGATTCTCCCAACAGCTGTGTGCATTGTCTACTGTCTCATAATTTCCCTCTTCTCCTGGTGAATTCCCTCAGCTTACTAAGGAATTTCTATGGCATTATTTTTTTATTAAAAAAACTTGTTTAATGTTTATTTATTTTTGAGACAGAGACAGAGCATGAATGGGGGAGGCTCAGAGAGAGAGGGAGACACAGAATCCGAAGCAGGCTCCAGGCTCCGAGCTGTCAGCACAGAGCCCAATGCGGGGCTTGAACTCACAGACCGTGAGAACATGACCTGAGCTGAAGTCGGACACTTAAGCAACTGAGCCACCCAGGCGCCCCACCTTTTTAAAAAAAAAATTTAATGTTTATTTATTTTTCTATGGCATTATGTACATGCATCCGCTGGGGGTAGACTGCAGTCAGCAGTCACTGATTGGGGGTGGGGGTAGGGGGTGGGAACAAGCTTTTGGTACATTTTGCCTTCACGATTCCCTGTAGGATCAGGCTGAAATTAGACATTGGTTATTTAATTTTTCAACTACACTCTGCTTTGCTCACTTCTTTACAGGCTAATCCCAAGAGCAGTCCCTCTATCAAAAATTATTTGCACAAAAATCCTTGTCTTAGGCTTTGCTTCCAGGGAACTTGTCTTAGGACACAAGCCTACAGCAACGCATCTTACAAGCTATGGGACCAAACCGTTGTTCACAATGGTGGGCATATATTAACTAAAAGTCTAAATAAAGAACTTACCCAAATTCCAGTTGTGCTTGAGGCAAATGTACCTATGACAAAAATGCCTGTATTGTTTGGTGCTGAAAGGTGTCTGACTGGCATTCAGATTGTCATTTTCATTTCTAAGCTACAGCTTTTCATTCACTGGGGATTTTTACACCAGTGTGGCAAAAATGCATACTGCTCATGAGGGAAGAAAGTTTTCAAAATAGAACCACAGTATGTGTGCTAACAATCACACTTTTCTTGCACTTGTTGCTTGAGCAGAACTTTTCAGAATAGTATGACTGCAATTGGTTTTTATTCACATTTGATTTTTTTTGATGTTTATTTATTTTTGAGAGAGACTGAGTGCAAGTGGCGGAGGGACAGAGACAGAGAGGGGGCAGGGGACACACAGATTTCAAAGCAGGCTCCAGGCTCTGAGCTGTCAGCACAGAGCCCGACGTGGGGCTCAAACTCATGAACTCTGAGATCATGACCTGAGCTGAAGTTGAGTCTTAACTGACTGAGCCACTGAGACGCCCCCACAACATTTGATTTTTAAATATGAGATGTGGGGGGCGCCTGGGTGGCTAGGTCAGTTAAGCGGCCGACTTTGGCTCAGGTCATGATCTCACAGTTGGTGAGTTCGAGCCCCGCGTCCGGCTCTGTGCTGACAGCTCAAAGCCTGGAGCCTGTTTCAGACTCTGACTCCCTCTCTCTGACCCTCCCCTGTTCATGCTCTGTCTCTCCCTGTCTCAAAAATAAATAAAACGTTAAAAAAAATTAAAAATAAAATAAAAAATAAAAAATAAATAAATATGAGATGTGGGTGTAATGTTGAGCAGCACTGATGTTTAGAATATAGTAGTTGAACTCTTTTGAAAGAGTAGTTGAAAGCTTTTGGTCCTAAAAGCTTTCATTTTAGGGGGTAAAAATCCTGATAGTATCATCAGACATAGTTATCAGTGGTGAAAGTAGACTTACTCTTACAGAGTACCCTCAATTAGCCAGTCTGCTGCTTTTTAAAATGATGGGAGACCCTTCAGCTGCTAATATTCATTCTGTGTAAATTTTAATAAAAGATCCTGGGCAGAGTATTGGCTTGTTTTTTTTTTTTTTTATTTCATCTCAATAATAATAGCAAGTATTTCTCAAGTATTTACTCTGTTCTAGGCATCATACTGGACTCTTTATGGGTACTAATTTATTTAACAGTCATGGAACCTTTTTTGGGTTATTACAATTATTGCCACAATGTTATAGACTGAAGGAATAACACAAGGCAGATCCAAAGTGTAAAAATATTAAGCAACTTATTCAAAGTGGCATAGCTTACAAGTGTTGTCTGTACCTCAAGCCCAATACCTGTCACATTCCAGAGGAGGTACCTATGACTCAAATGTTGTATTATCTATGAAGATTCTTAGCTGGAGCCGTAGTCCAACGGTAATAGGGTGTGGCATATGCTAAAACTGTGTTATTCAGTATGTGATCTACAATGGCTGCTGTTCCGCAAACTCTTTATTACTACTCAGAGACGCAGTGTCTCAGTCTGTTGAGGCTGCTGTCACAGAATAACATAGACTTGTGGCTAAGGCAACAGAAGTTCACTTCTCACAGTTCCAGAGACTGAGAAGTAAGTCCAAGGTGAAGGCTTTGGCAGATTCAGTGTCTGGTGAGAACCGGCTTCATGGTTCAGAGATGACTATGTCTGTCTGTCCTCATGTGGTGGAAAGGGTGAAGGAGCTACTGGGATGTCTTTTGTATAAAAGCACTAATGTCTTCAAGAGGGCTCTACCCTCGTGACCTAGTCACCTCCCAAAAGCTCCATCTCCAGATACCATCACATTGGGGATTTGCTTCCAACATATGACTTTTTTTTAATGTTTATTTATTTTTGAGACTGAGAGAGACAGAGCACAAGACAGAGCCGGAGCCACCCAGGCACCCCTAAAAAGCCTTTAAAGGAAGATATTCTGTATGTACTTGTGCTCATTCAAAGTTCCTGGTCAGTATGATATTATACATGGAAAATCCGATAGACTCCACCAAAAGTCTGCT
>NW_024423203.1:0-50384 GCF_014898765.1 Herpailurus yagouaroundi
TGGCACAAAAACAGACACATAGACCAATGGAATAGAATAGAAACCCCAGAACTAGACCCACAAACGTATGGCCAACTCATCTTTGACAAAGCAGGAAAGAACATCCAATGGAAAAAAGACAGTCTCTTTAACAAATGGTGCTGGGAGAACTGGACAGCAACATGCAGAAGAATGAAACTAGACCACTTTCTCACACCATTCACAAAAATAAACTCAAAATGGATAAAGGACCTGAATGTGAGACAGGAAACCATCAAAACCTTAGAGGAGAAAGCAGGAAAAGACCTCTCTGACCTCAGCCGTAGCAATCTCTTACTCGACACATCCCCAAAGGCAAGGGAATTAAAAGCAAAAGTGAATTACTGGGACCTTATGAAGATAAAAAGCTTCTGCACAGCAAAGGAAACAACCAACAAAACTAAAAGGCAACCAACGCAATGGGAAAAGATATTTGCAAATGACATATCGGACAAAGGGCTAGTATCCAAAATCTATAAAGAGCTCACCAAACTCCACACCCGAAAAGCAAATAACCCAGTGAAGAAATGGGCAGAAAACATGAATAGACACTTCTCTAAAGAAGACATCCGGATGGCCAACAGGCACATGAAAAGATGTTCAGCGTCGCTCCTTATCAGGGAAATACAAATCAAAACCACACTCAGGTATCACCTCACGCCAGTCAGAGTGGCCAAAATGAACAAATCAGGAGACTATAGATGCTGGAGAGGATGTGGAGAAACGGGAACCCTCTTGCACTGTTGGTGGGAATGCAAATTGGTGCAGCCGCTCTGGAAAGCAGTGCGGAGGTTCCTCAGAAAATTAAAAATAGACCTACCCTATGACCCAGCAATAGCACTGCTAGGAATTTATCCAAGGGACACAGGAGTACTGATGCATAGGGGCACTTGTACCCCAATGTTCATAGCAGCACTCTCAACAATAGCCAAATTATGGAAAGAGCCTAAATGTCCATCAACTGATGAATGGATAAAGAAATTGTGGTTTATATACACTATGGAATACTACGTGGCAATGAGAAAAAATGAAATATGGCCTTTTGTAGCAACGTGGATGGAACTGGAGAGTGTGATGCTAAGTGAAATAAGCCATCCAGAGAAAGACAGATACCATATGGTTTCACTCTTATGTGGATCCTAAGAAACTGAACAGAAACCCATGGGGGAAGGGAAGGAAAAAAAAAAAAAAGAGGTTAGAGTGGGAGAGAGCCAAAGCATAAGAGACTGTTGAGAACTGAGAGCAAACTGAGGGTTGATGGGGGGTGGGAGGGAGGAGAGGGTGGGTGATGGGTATTGAGGAGGGCACCTTTTGGGATGAGCACTGGGTGTTGTATGGAAACCAATTTGACAATAAATTTCATATATAAATAAAAAAAAATAAAAAATAAAAAAAAATAAAAAATAAAAAAAAGGGAACATACCTCAACATAATAAAGGCTACATATGACCAATAAAGGCCACAGCTAACATCATAATTAATGGTGAGAAACAGAGTTTTTCCCCTAAAATCTTTTTGAGGTGATGAAAATGTTCTAAAATTGAGTGTGGTGATGTTGTACATGTATGTAAACACACGAAAAACCTTGAGTTGTACACTTTAAAAGGGTGAGTTGTATGGTGTATGAAACCTATCACAATAAAGCTGTTTTAAAAAATTCTATTACTGGAAAAGTGTTACAGTATATTCAAGAAGATTGACACAAATGTACAGATGACTTATTAACAACAGAGTGTTAATAAAAATTAGTAAATTTGGGGTGCCTGTGTGGCTCAGTCAGTTAAGCGTCTGACTCTTGATTTTGGTTCAGGTCATGATCTCACGGTTCATGAGATTGAGCCCCGTGTGGGGTTCTACACTGCTTGGAATTCTTTCTTTCCCTCTCTCTGCCCCTCCCCCCACTCATTCTCTTCTTCTCTTCTCTCTCTCTCTCTCTCTCTCTCTCTCTCTCTCAAAATAAGTAAACATTAAAAAAAGGAAAGTTAGCAAATGTGGTTTTATTACTTCCTGGAAGAGAATTATATTCTCCCATAAAATATTTCTTGGTTCCAGTATACATACATAGATAGAGCTGGATGATCCATTGGTCTAAATAAATATGGCATTTGGGGTTTTTAATATGTTAGACAAAAAAGAGGAAAAAAGGATACAAAGAGTTTTCAGAAAAAATAGTTTTTTGAATTTAAGTTCTATATAAATGAACTTTCTCTTTTTTCCTTATTATAATTTCCCTTAGTTCCTTGAGACTATTATCCCTCTTCTGATTTTACTTGCTTCTTTGCAAAACTTGAGCAGAGCTCCCTGAAGTGATAACTCTCTTCAACCTTAGAGAGGCACAGTTTTGCCTGGATCAACCATAGCCCCACCTGGTAGCCTCTGGCATAAAGCAAACTCCTCTGGGGCTTCTCAGGGGGCAGCCCAAGTGCTGCCCTCAAAAAATATGTTTGAGTATCCTTTGGTGTGTCTTATTCTATCATACAATGATGAGCATGAACACAGATGTTTTCTATCACCAAGACATCCTCAAAATCTGGTTCAGCAGTCAGCCACTGCCCATTCCCACAAATGAACCAGGAAGCTGTTGGAGGAGTTTGTGTTTCAGGCATCAAAGTAGTACAGCCCATTCTCCAGAATATTGGGGTAAAGTCAGGCAGCAGATCCAACAGTCACAGTTGGAGACTATATCCCCAAATCCATCAGTATAAGTAATACTCTTGGTTAAATTGCCCTTTCAGTGGCCACCAAGTTAGCTACAGGATGATTCCCCTAATAATGCATATACATTTGAACACTTAGTCTGGGGGCACCTGGGTGGCTCAATCAGTTAAGCATCTGATTGCAGCTCAAGTCATGATCCCGCAATTCATGGGTTCGAGCTTTGGTTGGGCTCTGTGCTTACAGCTCCAAGCCTGGAACCTCTTTAGGATTCTATGTCTCCCTCTCTCTCTGCCCCTCATGTTGTCTCTCTTTCAAAATAACAATAATGATAATAATAATAATAATAATAATAATAATAATAAATACTTAAAAATATATAAAATGAATACTTAGTCTGAAAAAGTTTGGATCTGAAATCTTGCTTCACTATCTCAAAAAAGTACTACATTTAACATTTACACATTTAAAATACTGATTGCAATTCCTATAAAATTAAATTATTCTAAAGAATTTGTTTTAATTTTTAATACACTTATGTGAATAATGTTTCTCATCAATAATAACTATTAAGAATTTAAACAGATCATAACATAATAATTTTTATCAGTAATTGCATATGGCCATTCTAAGGCAGAAAACATCCTGATATTAAAAATGATATGCTCAGAAAACTCAGGTTTTTCATTAAAATTTTTAAAAGATTTTATTTAGAATTATATACAAATTCAATAATAGTATCTTCCATATTATTTGCTATTCATTATTCTTATTAAACTATATACTACTAAAAAATAAAATAAGCAATACATAACTTTTCTACTAAGACCCATATAAATAACTCCAAATGCCACAAAAATTGTTGTTTGCATATCATTTTCCTGCCAGGACTTGGAGAAAGTTAGGAAAGTATTAGTTTAAATCCAATGGCCACCCATTTTGAGGAAGCCCTCATTAGCAACAGTTTGTTCTTAAGATAAAAACAGAAAGACAGGCAAACCAAAAGAAAATCTTAAATATAGAGAAAAAAACAGGATTGATGGGGGGTGGGAAAAACGGGTGGTGGGCATTAAGGAGGGCACTTGTTGGGATGAGAACTGGTGTTATATGTAAGTGATGAATCACTGGATTCCACTCATGAAGCCAAGACTATGTATGTTAACTAACTTGAGAATAAAAAAACAAAAACAAAAACAATATTGTCTGTTCCTCATCTCTGCCGCCACTCTCCCAAACACTCTTGTTTATGTCTACTACTCCATTTCGCAATTCTGTTTAATTCCTGGTATTTATACAAAGTCCCACTCCCAGCCTGCCATGTCTTGCTTGAGAACATATTCAAACTATAATAAATGAGTATACATTGCTTATAAATGTCAAAGGGGATTCACCCTCTTTTTTTCAGAAGAGTAAAGCTAACTGTCATGGACTGTATCATGTCCTCCCACAAAACTAGTATGTTGAAACTTGAACCCCCGAAGCAACCATATTTGGAGATTGGGCCTTTAGGGAGGTAATTAAGGTTAAATGAGATCATAAGGGTGTAGTCCTAATCAAACAGGACTTATGCCCTTATAAGAAGAGGAAGAGACATCACACACACAGCAGGAAAGTCATGTGAGGAAGAAGGTAGCCATCAGAAAGGCGGGAAAAGAGTTCTTACTAGAAACTGAATTTGCCAGCACCTTGATCGTGGGTTTCCAACCTCCAGAACTGTAAAAAATAAATGTCTCTGTTTAAACCACCCAGTCTGTAGTACTCTCTTAGGGCAGCCTGAGCTGACTAGTACACCACTGTAGAGAACTAACTTGGCTACTTACTACATACTTTGCTGCGTCTGATTACATACTATCTTCTCTACTTGACTCTTAGGAAAAAAGAAAAACCTCTCATCTCCAAAATAAATCCCTTCATCTGTATACTTCCATCAAAGCTCCTCTCTGTTTCTCTTTCCCCTCTCTCTAGTATCAAGTTATTTGGGGACAATGAATTATTAGTGAGAAGATTGGTAGGTAAGAAAGCAAAGTGAAGAGAAAAAGTCTTGAGGAAATTTTTGTTCAGAAAATGATGAAATCTGAAGAATTCTCCTTGCTCTTAACCAAGTCAGCTCTGTGATTATGAAAACAGTTCCTCTCTCTAGGTTCATTGTCACTATCCGTTTGAGCCTGTTGAATTCACCACTTGATTATTGGACTTTGGTCTCCCTTTTGTAGGGTTCTATGCTCACTATCTATAAATTAATTTCCATCTAGAGATAAGTAATATAATTATGAACTGGTAAATTTTCCATTTAGTATATTAAGTTGTCACTTAATTATGATACAGCTGTTTATATTTAATATGATTAGTGTATGCCTGGAGATCGTTATCTATACTCACTGTCTCCATTTCTTCATTTTCCACTCATTCTTCAACTTATTCCATAGAGATTGCTCATGTGACATCTGCATGTTGCCAAATGTGGTGACTATTTTCTGTCCTTTTCTTGTTGAACTTTGCAGCAATAGTACAATTCACCACCAGCACCATCCTTCTTGAAACAGTCTCCTCATTTGGTGTCCATTACACTACACCATGTCTCTCTGAGCTGCATCATCTCAGTCTCCTTTTCTGCTCCTCCCTCTCTACAAAATCTCTAAATGTTGGAATTCTTCCAGATCTGTCCAGGACCTTTTTCTTTTCTGTATCTATCTGCTATTCCCTATGCATTCTTAACCACTACACTACCTTTAAATACCATTGATATGCTAATGTATCATAAATGCCTTCTCTCCAGGTCTCCGGACCCACATATCCAAGTGCTTACGGGATACACCCACTTGGATATCCAACACATGTATCAAACTGCTGGTCCAAGCACAAATCTTGATTTTTCCCTTAGAACTTGTTTCTTCCTAAGTTATCCATAGGTTGGTAAAGGGTACATCCACTCATTAAGTTGCTCAAGCCAAAAACTAAAGAATCATTCTTAATCCTTCTCTTTCTCATCTTACATCCATCAAGTCCTATTGCTGCTGGTTCCACATTAGATCTAAAATATATCCTCTTCTCTCCATCCCCACTGCCACCACCCTAATCCAAAGGTAATTTTAACTTATCAAGATTGTTAAAAGTGGCTCCTAATTAGTCTCCTTGCCTTTCTTTACTCTTGACCTCTTCCATCCATTCTCTAAACAGCAATCAGACTGTTCTCTGTAAAACAAAGAAACAAAAACAGATCACATCACTTACTGAATAAAAATCTTTCTATTATCAGAATAAAATCCAGTTCCCTTACTCTAGCCTGGTTCCCACCTCCTTTCTCACATCTTTTTGTACCAGTTTTCCAATGACTACACTCTACCTATGTATGTTTCATGTGGCTCTTCTTTCAAGGCTCAATGCCTTTGCACTTGTTAACACTTGTGACTGTAAACCTATTCCAACAGCTTGTCCTTTGGCCATCTCATGCCTATGCTTCAGGTTTCTACTATATGACATGCTCACAGAGAAGTTCCCTTACAACTTGATTCAAAATGCTTCCTACCTCTTCTTTGCCTTTTCTTTTTGTTCTCCATCTAATCATCTTGTTCATTTCCTCAAAGTACTTATCACAATCTATAACTAACATATTTATCTATCTCCCCCAATAAGAGGAAGGGAGTTATTTGTCTGTATTCTTAGTCCCTGTCTCTGTGTTTGTCTCAATAAATATTTGCCAAATAAATTAATACATGAATAAATGATTGTCTACTATTCTGAACCTATGCTTTAGTAACTAAGAGACTTGGAAATCCTCAAAGTTCATTTTCACATCTGCTGAGCTCAGAAACAGAAATTTCTACAAGTGGCTGATCTGCATTCATTGCCTGTATATTCTCCAAAATTTTACCCTCAGAGTGTAACTGATCATAAAATTCGACATGTATTATCTTCACCATCATATGTACATGTACATATACTAACTAAAACCAGGTTCAGATTTATAGTTCAAAAGCAGATCCTGTTATCCTTCAGATCTGATTTTCTGGACCACTTTCTAAACACCTGTTTTTGGGGTGCCTGGGTGGCAGAGTAGAATAAGGGTCTGACTTTGGCTCAGGGCATGCTCTCAAGGTTCGTGGGTTTGAGCCCAGCTTTGGGACCTCTGCTGTCAGCATAGAGACTGCTTTGGAACCTCTGTCTCCCTCTCTCTTTGCCCTTCCCCAAATCACACTCTCTCTCAAAAAGAAATAAACATTAAAATAAAATAAAATAATGGGACACCTGGGTGGCTCAGTTGGTTGAGCTCCAACTTAAGCTCAGATCATGATCTCACAGTTTGTGAGTTCGAGCCCTGCACCAGGCTCTGTGCTGACAACTCAGAGCCTGGAGCTTGCTTTGGATCCTGTGTCTCCCTCTCTTTCTGCCCCTCCCCCGTCCATGCTCTGTGTGTCTGTGTCTCTCTCTCTTTCAAAAATAAAATTTAAAAAAACATTAAAATTGTTTTAATAAAATACTTGCTTTTGCCATTTTATATTGCTTTTATTTGTGCAATTTTCATAAATTTTAGTGTCTTAAGCCACCACAATTTGTTTTATAGGCTGTAGTCTAACCAGCTGCTTATCAAACTATTTTGTCTTCTTTTTAAGCACAAAGCTAGTGCGATAGTTCTTTGTATTCACTAAGTATTTCTGCTTTACATACACAGGATAGGTTGTGATCCTCTGCCCACTTTGATTTTAGGCAATAACATCTGGCTTGCATTGGCCAATGGGAGGAAGGAGAACTAACAGGAGTCATTACTGGGCTTATGCCTTAAGAGTAACATTTCCTTCCCACTGCTTCAGAGATTACACGGGGGGACCAATCATCCCAATTTGCCCCAAACTGAGTGGGTTCCTGGGACATAGGACTTCGAGATTGAAGATTGAAATAGTCTTAGGCCTGGTTTGACTGGGACTAACGAGCATTCATGGGAAACAGGGTTTTCAGTGCTATATCTAGGAAAGATCTTGACAAACTAGAATGGGTTGGTCACCCTATGCTTTTGTAAGAAAGTGGTTTTTAGATGAAACCTCTAACTAGCCTTGATTCCATAATGTCCTTTATGAACAGAACCTCTCATCCAACCCACATCAGGAATGTAGAATGAAAGAAAAATAAATTTTAGTTTAGTAAGTCTCTGAGATTTGGGAGTTCTTTATTCTATATCTGCCCTATCCTGAAAAAATGCGGAAATTAGTACTTACCAGTCAGGTGCTGCCATAACAACAAAACCTAACAAATGTGTTTAGACAACAGGAAACTCTTTTCAGAAGGTGAAAATATGATTTGTCAATACTACGCCATGCCAAAGCATTTGATAGACCTGACAACTGGAATAACTTAAATGGAAGATTATACACCTAATGAACTTGTGGCCATAAGGGAAAAGGTTAGAAAGAGAAGTTTAGTAGCATGTTTTAATTGGTGCTGTCTACCTTCCATGAGATATTATAAGAAAATGAGTTCATGAAATGAATTGGCTAGTAACAAGCAGGAATATAAGGTTTAGAAAGAATACCTGAATATTGGTGACTTGTAGGGTTGGAAGAGGTAACTCCTCGAGGCCAAATAGTTAAAGATAAAGCAGAGTAGAACTCTGAGCAAGAAAGACCAAGTAAAACAGCCTTCTAACAGAGAATAAACCTAAGGTTTGTGAATAAATTCTCATTATGTGTTTTTTTGGTCAAAATGGCCCAGGGAAAATAAACCAATGGTGTGTTCTGCCACTGAAGTCTGATAAGACCAAGGTACCCCAATTAAGCTGAGATACCAGGGGAAAATGATGAGAGTGATATTAATAATAGAGCAAATGGGGATGAGAAAGAAAGGTTAGTAAAACCACGTATGTCTAGAAAAGAACTATGGATGTGTCACTGGCACACAAAAGTAATGAATCATATTAAATGCCTATTAAGTACAAGAACTTTTTTCTTTCAAAAAAAAATCATGTCTATGGGGTATCTGGGTGTCTCAGACAGTTAGTGAAGTGTCTGTCTCTTGATTTTGGCTCAGGTCATGATCTCACAATTCGTGAGACAGCATGGAGCCTGCTTGGGATTCTTTCTCTCCATTTCTCTCTGCCCCTTCCCTGCTCATGCTCTCTCTCTCTCTCAAAATAAATAAATAAACTTTTTTAAAAATCACAATATTATACTAGAAATATCTTTGACAGTTGAAGACTTAGAATGACCCTTGGCTTCCAAACTCCCTTGGACAGAAAGCGGGTTGAATAAAAGTGACTTAGCCTCCAAGGAGGACATACTCTACAATGCTCACTTAAGGTGAAACTGAGAGGAATAATGGAAAGGAAGAATCTTCAAAAAGCAAGACCTGAGAGCCACAGAGAACAATGGACTGGGGGCACCTCCTAGAAAATAGAACTGACCCAATCAAAGATATTGTTTATCCTTAGGGTTTATCCTTAGGATCCTTATAACATACAGGGATTTCAGAATTCTAATAGGCCAGAGACTTTTGGCCCATTCTTCCTCTTTCTGAATGGGAATGTTTATTGTGATTATCTTGTGCCTATTCTACCACTGTATATTGAATATGTGGGATATATAGTTTGTCTTATAGTTCTCAAGTCTCTGAATCAAGAGGAGCAATATCTTGACTTAATTTAGAAATTACTACACATTATTCCCTGAAGTAGAAACTATTATGTATCACCCAGGAATCAATCTCAACTTTGAGGTTAGTTCCATATCTAGATACAAATTAGTAGGTAGCCACTTTGAGAAGCAAATGAGCCAAATTCTTAGTGACCAAAAGAGTAGCCTAGGAAATAAGGTCCTCAGTAGCTTAGGGTGCAGAGTGATTTTGAAAAGCAGAGTTCCCTCATTGACCTGTTTTGAAAATGGCCTGAGTGAAGAATAAATTTTTGTTAGTGAAGTTAATGAAGTTTTGGGTGTTGCTTTTTACAATAGCAAAACCTAACCTATCTTGACTGATGCAGCTAAAGTACATTCTCCAGTCTGTCTCCCTTGCAGTTAGCTATTGATATATGAAGGAGTTATTGTATAAGGAGTGTGACAGCGGTGATATGAACCACTTGCAAGCATGTTGTATAAAACTTCCCATGTATGATCTTCTATTCTCTTTACCCATCTGCCAAATAAATCCAGAGGACTCCAAGGTGCTATAAAAGGGTAGAATCACACAGAGGAAGATTCCAGAATATGAACCATATTGAAACCTTCCTGCCAAAGAATGCCTGTGTTGGACTTCACTAAATCCTATTGTGTTAAGCCATGAAGATTTGGAGTGTTATGGACTGAATGCTTATGTTCCCTCAAATGTTGAAGCCCCAAATACCAATGTAATGGCATTTGAAATGGGGCTTTTGGGAGATAAGTAGGGATAGATGAAGTCATGAGGGTAATACCCTCATGATGGCATTAATGTCCTCATAAAAAATAGACACCTGAGAGTTTGCACTCTCTCTCTTTTTCACTCTCACTCTCTCTCCATTATGTGATGACATAGAGAGAAGGCTACAAGCTAAGAAGAGTGTTCTCACCAGAAACTGAGCCATGTAGGTACCTTAATCTTGGACTATCAGCCTTTAAAACTGTGAGAAAATAAATTTCTATTGTTTAAGCCACCCAGTCTATAGTATTTTGTTACTGTAGCCCAGCTAAGACAAGGAGATTTAACTGTTCTAACAATATTTCCTTAACGAATACATGTATCATATAGTATTTTTCAAACAGACTTTCAGATGGACATTCTATTTGAAGGTCTTCTCAGGGTGCCTGGGTGGCCAAGTCAGTTAAGCGTCTGACTTCTGCTCAGGTCATGATCTCGTGGTTCACGAGTTTGAGCCCCATTTGCGGCTCTGTGCTGACAGCTCAGAGCCTGGAGGCTGCTTAGGATTCTGTCTCCCTCTCTCTCTGCCCCTCCCCGGCTCTCACACACACACACACACACACACACACACACACACACACACACACACAAATAAATAAACATTAAAAAAAAAGGTCTTGTCTCTCCAACTCACCATATACAAAATATACCAGATTAATCTCTTAAAGGTAATCTCTATCATAATGATTGTGTCTATCAAGTGCTCCTCAAATACCATACAAAATTCAATCTTTTCTTCCTTTCTTGATCTGTCCTCAACACACATTTTCAGTCTTATCTCTTACTCTTAGCTTACACACCTTATGCTATAAACCTTATACCTTATATCCCTATTTATCACTGTCTAAATATATCTTTTTTTTCCTGCCTCCCACAACATACACCAAGAGCAGGTATAAACCATAAAATAATCGCCAGAGTAATTAACTGCATTTGAGTTCCCTTCCTCTGCACTCCCCTCCCACGCATCCCTTTATCCCCAGCCATTTTTCCATAAACAGTATAAATCACCAGAAGATACTGAAACTTAAAGCAGGGAGGAAGGATTATATTTTCTTCTCCATGAAACCCAACATTTTAGCACAGTAGTTAAGCATGTGCACTCTGGAGTTACCCTGCTTGGGTTCAAATCCCATTTCAGCAATTTGTGTCTATGTAACCATAGGTAATTTACTTAATAATTGCAATACTCATTTCTTCATCTGTGTAAACAGGAATACAAATAGCCCAAAGGCAATGAAAAGAGCAAGTTATAGTAAAGGCAAGATTAAGCCACTCCCACCAGGTTTGTAGTTTTGTAAAGCAAGATCATTTTGCAAATGGCTTTAGTACTCAAAATTACTGACACTTTTCACATGCTGTCCTGACAGGCATAGTTGGACAAGCAAGAATAATTTACCAGAGAAGAAGTATGGGATAGTAGAAAGAAAATAGATATTGGAGCTTTGTAGATTTGGATTCAAATACCTGCTCCTATAAGCTAGTAGTGCGACTCTAAAATCACTTATTCAACCAATCCCTCTGAACTTCATTTCTCCTATATGAAAATAAATAAAATAATGCACCCAGTAGGATTGATGGGAGGATAATAAGTAAGATAACCCAAGCAAATAGCCTTGCATATTCAAACATGAGCTCCCTGGTCTCCCCTCACTATCCATTACAGAAGCAAAAGCAAAATTAATCCCTTAATTCCTGAAGCTTTATTTTTTATCCCTAGCAGTCTGATTATTCAATGTTTCTCCATGTGCTTTGCTTTCTAAGCATTTCTTTCCTAACACAATATTTCACTAGTTTGTGCTCTTAAGAAGCAATATAAATTAGCTAAAATGTCTTTCTGTTTTCTTTCCACTGAACTAATTCTCACTGCATTCTAATAAATAAATAGCACTGTATTTCTTGCAATTGTTTACGATCTATAATCAAGTCTACATGTTTATATGCCAGCAAATATCATACTCATTTCTTCTGCCAACACTTACTTGAATTAAAAAATTACACTTATTTTAAATTCAAGTTCAAAACTAAAAATTATTTTTGTACAAATATTGACCAGTAATATGACCTTTTTGTTTGTTTATGGACCTGAAAATTAATAACAAGCATCTAGTTCTGTTCCTCCATGGAGTACTTTACTCTCATTATACACTAGGTCTTTTGTTTTATTTGCCTGGAGTACAGAAACTAAAAGAAGATGACATTTAATGTTCATAGTCATTTTGCTTCAATATGAAAAACAAGCTTATAATTTATTCATGACTGTTAGGCACTGTGGGATTCTAGTAAAAGGGGGGGGAACATATCACTATATTATAATGATAAACTACAAATGCCTACATACATGATTTTTCTAGAGTAATTCAAATTAATACCTTCCATGTAGAAATGTCATATAAGGTGTCTACATAGTAAACAACTGTCAGTAATTAGGGTTTTCTCAACCACTATTTCATTGCTGTTTTATATGTGATCCCTTCAGGCTTATATAAAAAAAACACACTTTAATGTATTTTATTTTCATTTTAATAACCTATAAGCACTTGAGCTTTTGCTTCTAAACATTCATTCAAAATTCAACTACTGTCTACAAATTAAGTTATACAGTCACTGAGAAAATGTCTATAAATCAAAAGCCTCTGCAATCACATTATGTTCTATATACCCACGCAATGAATACTTGGGGGCCTATTAAGTAGGGACACAGTCAGGCCTTGGGAATATAATGATGAGCAAAACAAGCACAGATGCTGTTCCCATGGAACAGAAAATCTCAGAAAATTTACAGAAAATCTCAGAAAATATACAGAAAATCTCAGTGTTGCATTCACAATGTGTGAAATGGGGAAGTAGATTTATACATAGTTTGGGTAGCCATCACAAATATTAAATTCATGGCCATGTATTATGGGAGGTCCAAAGAGGATAAGAATCTAGGCTGAAAGTCACATTCTGGATTTTTTTTTTAACCTCCCTTTCTTCTCTCTCTCTTTCTCTCTCTCTCTCTCTCCCTTTTTTTTAAAGAGTAGCTTTAGGTTCACAGCAAAATTAAAGGGAAGTTATAGAGATTTCCCAAATACCCACTGTCCTTACACATGCATAAACTCTTCCACTATCAACATCCCTGACCAGAGTGCTACAATTTGTAACACTGATAAACCTACACTGACTCATCCCAACCATCCAAAGTCCATAGTTTACATTATGGTTCATTCCTGGTGTTGTTCACTCTATGGAATTGGAAAAACGTATAATGACAAGTATCTATCACTATAGTATCAGTCAGAGTATTTTCAGGGCCTTAAAAATCCTCTGTGCCCCACTTATCCATCCCTTCCTCACCACTACCACCATGCCCAACCCCTGGCAACCACTGAACTTTTCACTGTCTCCATAGTTTTGCTTTTTCCAGAATGTCACACAGTCAGAATCATAGAGTGTATATATAGCCTTTTCATGTTGGCGTCTTTCATTTAGTAATATGTATTTAAGGCTCTTCCTGTCTTTTCATGGTTTGATATATCATTTCTTTCTAGTGCTGAATAATATTCAACTGCCTAGATGTAATAGTTTGTTTATCCATTCACCTACTAAACGACATTTTGGTTGCTTCCAAGTTTTGGCAATTATGAATAAGGCTGCTATAAAGACTCATGTTCAGTTTTTGTGTAGGGCACACATTTTCAACTCCTTTAGGTAAATACCAAAGATCATGTTTAGTTTTGTAAGAAACCCACCAAACTGTTTTCCAAAGTTGAACCATTTTTTCTGGGCTCTCTATACTGTTCCATTAATCTACTTGTCTATTCTTTTGCCAGTACCAACATTGCCTTGATTACTGTAGCTTTGTAGTAAGTCTTGAAGTTGGGTATTGTCAGTCTTCCAACTTTGTTCTCCTTCAATATTGTGTTGGCCATTCTGAATCTTTTGCTTCTCCATATAAAATTTAGAATCCTTTTGTTGATATAGACAAAATAACCTACCAAGAATTGGATCTATATTGAATCTATAGATCAAGTTGGGAACAACTAGCATCTTGAAATTATTGTTTTCCTATCCATGAACATGGAACATCTCGTCATTTATTTAATTTTATTTCTTTCATCAGTATTTATAGATTTTCTCATATAAATCTTATATATATTTTGTCAGATTTATATCTAAACATTTCTCTTGATTTGGATGCTGATGTAAATGGTATTATGTTTTTAATTTTGAATTCCATTTGTTTATTGCTGGTATACAGGAAACGTATTGACTTTTTTAATGCTTTATGTTTACTTACTTTTTTTAGTAATCTCTGCACCCAGTGTGGGACTCAAATTTATAAGCCCAAAATCAAGAGTCATATGCTTTTTTGACTGAGTAAGCCAGGTACCCCAAATGATTGACCTTTGTATATTAACCTTGGATCCTACAACCTTGCTATAGTCATTTATCAGTTCCAGACATTTTGGTAGATTCTTTCAGATTTCCTACATAGGTGATCATGTCATCTGTGAACAAAGACAATGTATTTATTTCTTCCTTCCCAATTGTTATAAGTTACTTTCCTTTTATCATCTTATTGGTTTAAAGTTTATTTACTTATTTTAAAAGAGAGACAGCATGCAAGCAAGGGAGGGGCAGAAAGAGAGAGGAGACAGAGACTCTCAAGCAGGCTCTTCAGCAATGGCACAGAGTCCAAAGTGGGGCTTGAACTCACAAATAGCGAGATCATGACCTGAGGTGAAACCGAGTTGGACACTTAATTGAATGAACCACCCAGGCACCCTGTCTTATTGCTTTAGCTAGGACTTCCAGGGTGATGTTGAAAATGAGTGGTAAGAAGCCATCCTTGCCTTGTTCCTGATTTAACAGGAAAGTTTTCTCATTGTTAAGTGTGATGTTAGCTACAGGTTTTTTGCAACAAATTTTATCAAGTTGAGGGAATTTCCCTGTAGCCTAGATACTTAGAGTTTATCATGAAGTTTTTACCAAGGGGTTTTGTCAAACACTTTTTTTGCCTCTACTGATAGAGTTATGCAATTTTTCTTTTTTTTTGTTTAACGTTTATTTAGTTTTGAGAGAAAAACAGAGCGTGAGCAGGGGAGGGGCAGAGAGAGAAGGAGACACAGAATATGAAGTAAGCTCCAGACTCTGAGCTGTCAGCACAGCGCCTGATGTGGGGTTTGAACCCACAAACCTTGAGATCATGATTGACCTGAGCCGCAGCCGGACTACTTAACCAACTGACCTACCCAGGCACCCCTGCAATTTTTCTTTACTAGCCTCTTGATGTGATTGTGTGGATTACATTAACTGATTTTCAAATGTTGCTCCAGACTTGCATACTTGGGATATTTCCCACTTGGTATAATTATTTTATGCATTGTTGCATTCATTTTGCTAATATTTTTGAAGATTTTTATACCTAAGTTCATGAGAAATATTGCTCTGTAGTTATCTTGTAACGTCTTTTTTCTGGTTTTCCTATTAGGGTAATTCTGGTCTCACAGAAGGAGTCAGGAACTATTCCCTCTGTTTCTATCCTCTGAAAGACAGTGTAGAGAATTGGTATAATTCTTCCCTAAATGGTGAAATCCACCACCATTAAACATTTAGGTCTGGTGCTTTCTGCTTTTGATGGTTTTTCATTATTGACTCAATTTCTTTTATTGATATAGGCCTATTAGGATTGTCTATTTCTTCCCATATGAGTTTTGACAAACTGCATTGCTCAAGTAACTGGTCTATTTCATCTAAATTATCAAATTCATGGATTGCTCATAGTATTCTTTTATATCCTTTTAAAGTCTCTGAGATATGTCGTAATGGTCCCTCTTTCATTTCTGATGTTACTAATTTGTGTCTTCTCTCTCTCTCTCTCTTTTTTTTTTTTTTTTTTTTCAGCTGCCTTGGCTAGAGGCTTCTCAATTTTATTGATCTTTTCAAAGAAACAGCTTTTGGTTTCATTGATTTCCTGTTTTCATTATCACTGACTTCTGTTCAAATTCTTATTATTCTTTTTACTACTGCTTACTTTGGATTTAATTTTCTCTTCTTTTTCTAGTTTCCTAAGATGGAAATTTAGATTACTAAAATATTTCTTCTTTTCTAGTATGTTCATTCAGTGGTATAAATTTCCCTTAATAATGCTTTCACGACATCCCAAAAATGTTGATTCACTGTATTTTCATTTTCATTAGTTGAAAATATTTTTAAATTTTGTTGAGATTTCTTCTTTCACTCATATGTTATTTAGAAGTGTATTGTTTAGGGGCACTTGGGTGGCTCAATCAGTTAAGTGACCAGCTTATGACCTTGGCTCAAATCATGATCTCACAATTGAGATCAAGCCCCATGTTGGACTCTGGGCTGGCAGTGTGGGGCTTGCATGGGATTCTCTCCCTCCCTCACTTATGTTCTTTCTCTCTCAAAATAAGTAAATAAACTTTAAAAAATAGAAGAAGAAGTGTATTGTTTAGTCTCCATTTAGTTGGGTATTTTCTCATTTTCTGTTACTAATTTCTAGTTTCATTGTGGTCTTGGTGCAGACAGTGCATGATTTCTATTCTTTTAAATTTGTTAAGGTGTGTTTTATGTTATAAAATGTGGTCTGTCTTGTTGCATGTTCTGTGTAAGCTTGAAAAATATATGATTCTGCTGTTGCTGGATGAAGTATTATGCAGATGTCAATTATATTCCATTGATTGATAGTGTTATTGAGTTCAACTATATCCTTACTGATTTTCTGCCTGCTGGACCTGTCCATATCTGACAGAGGGGTGTTGAAGTCTCCAACTACGATGATTCATCTCTATCTCCTTGAAGTTCTATCACTTTTTGCCTCATATAGTTTGACACTCTATTGTTAGGTACATACACATGAAGGATTATTATGTCTTCTTGTAGATTTGACCCCTTAATCATTATGTAACACTCCTCTTTATCCCTGATAACCTTCTTTGCTTTGATATCTACTCTTTCTGAAGTTATTATAGCTACTCCTGTTCTCTTTTGATTAGTGTTAGCATGGTGTGCTTTTATCCATCCATTTACTTTTAATCTATATGTCCTTCTATAGACAACATATAGCCAGATCTTGTTTTTTGATCCACTCCAACAATCTCTTTAATTGGTACATATAGATCATTGTCATTCAAGGTGATTATTGATATAATTGGAATAATGTATTACATATTTGCCACTGTTCTCTGTTTGTTGCCTTTGTTCTTTGTTCCCATTTTTGTCTCTTACTCTTTTTCTGCCTTTTGTGGTTTTCACTGAGCATTCTATGTGAATCCCTCTACTCTCCTTTTTTAACATATTTATTTGTTTCTCTTTCAGGATTTTTTTCTTTAAATATGATTTTCTATAGTTTGAAAATAATAAGTTGGGTTTTGTTTGTTATTTTGTTTTGTTTTGGAATTTATCTGCTTGGTGTCTCAAGTTTCTCGGATCTGTGGTCTGCTTTCTGACCTTAATTTTAGCAAACTGTCAATCATTATTGTTTAAAATATTCCTTTGTCCCTTTCCTTCTTCCCTTCTTATGTTTCCATTATATGCATGTTACACTTTTGATAGTCATCCCACAGTCCTTGGATGTTGTTAATTTTTTCCAGTCTTGTTTTTCAGTTTTTAAGGATTCTATTGATATATTCCTTTGCTCAGAGTTTTTTTTCTCAATCATATCCAGTCTCTATAGAGACCATCAAAGGCATTCTTCATTTCTGTTACAGTGTTTTGCTCTCTTGCATTTCTTTTTGGTCTTTTGGCTAGACAGGAACTAAACTCAAGTTATATATTACTCCAAATCCCATACTCTTTTTCCTACATGATTCAAAATTTTTAATTAAAAAAATAAAAAAACTTTAGTATCTCCCCAAAAATTAAAAAAAAAAACAAAACACTTGATCAAAGAATAGCAGTTTTCATGTTTGTGTAAAAATCTAAAACCATTTTAGAGACTTAATTTTGCTCAACTCCATGGGATGTCATTTGTACCACAGTCCACATGAAAAGGCCATCTCAGGAGTTATTCAGTATGATGATCCTGTCCCATATCCTTTCCCCTCCCCAATTGCTCACTTCCTACATTGCAGCTACCTTCCAGCTGCCAAAAAGCCAGAGAAAAAGTAAGTACTAGGAAATGGCTTAATGATAGTAAGAGATTTCTATTAGTCACTTTTTTCTAGTTTATTATTCTACCATAAAATATAAGAAGAAAATGAACAAAACTTCTATTTGAATCCACTCAGTGGTGTGTGGGAACCAGTTCACATCAGTTCCTAAGAGCTGAATGTTCTCATCTTTTCCCAACCTGTGATCAGTAACACCAACATGGTACCTTGAACCCTGCCATGGTGGGTGTATTATTTTTCTATTATTGTTACAACAAATTACCATGGATTCAATGGTTTAAAACAACACAAATTTAGTATTTTAGTTATGTAGGTTAGAAGTCTGTCATAGGTCTCATTGGGCTGAATTTCTTTCTGGATGCTCTAAGAAAATCCGTTTCCTCAGATTTTTCAGATTCTAGTGGCCTCCTACATTCCTGGGCTTATGGCCCCTTTTTCCATTTGTAAAGCCAGGAACATTGCATTTCTTTGATTGTTATTTTGTAGTCACACTTCCCTGTGACTTTCTTCTTCAGCCTCCCTCTTCTACTTTTAAGGACTCTTCTGATTATACAGAGTCCTGGATAATCCAAGATAAACATCCCTATTTTAAAGTCAGTTGATTAGCAATATCAATTTCATTTGCAAACTTACTTTTCCTTTGCCATGTAATTTAACACATCCTTAGGTTCCAGGCATTAGGACGTGGACTACTTTGAGGGGAAAGGCATTAATCTGCCAGTAACAGGAACCAGCAAAAATTGCTAAAAATCAGGATTCTTTGTCCCAGAGAGCTGATTGTTAAGCACTTACCAGCACACCATTGCTACAAGAAATCATGAGGGAACATCAGACAAAATCCTTATAAGAATTACAGAATTAAAGCAATTTACAGAAATCTAACAAAGTTGCTTTGTAACTTAAGCAGTTTAAATACACCAGATAAATGGGAAGGATAAACTACTCTTTGAACAGTTTAAAACAAATTAAGTTTGCAAAGTATCTTCACTTAGTATGAATTAATATGGAGTCTAAAAATCTTATGCAGTATTAGCTCCTTTCTGGTTAGGAACAAACAGGAAAACAATATTATAAAGTACATAAGCTGTTGTCTTTTAAGATTTAAACACACACACACACACACACACACACACACACACACACACACACAACAGCAAGGCTTAAGGATTTTTTCCAGATGCTATTTACCATTCATATAGCATCAAAGAATTCTTTCAGTATCGGGCATGAAGTAACTCAGTATCATTTTCAACCTAGAAGAGATGACCTGCATATCAAGATTTTAATTCACTGAGTCATAATGCAAACCAGAGAGGGTGGAACATTAGCATGGCACGCTATGTTGATAGGCACTGCTTTAGCAAACTTAGTGAAAGACATAAATCACACCACTTCTTAAGTCTTAAAGCTCTGGTACAAAAGGTAGTCCACCTTGTTCAGATGTTGAAATCAAAGATATTTACAATACAGGATCATCTGATCAGATTGGTGGTAACTGGATAAGCTTTTACTAAATAGTATTTTTCTTTAAGTTTTATATAACATGGCTTTTAAGAAGTTTCGCATTAAAGTTTCTGATGGAAGGAAAGGAAGAAATAAACTCCAGGGTTTATAATTACAATAGCTAATAAGTAATGTTTATTCTGCTAGGAAATATACTATGCTTCTTCCATATAATATCTTACTTAAATCTGAAGACAACCCTATGACACAGTTCTACAGGGTTCTGAGAATGAATTCTGAAATCAAATTCTGTGGATTCAAATCCTGGCTCCATCACTTCCTAATCATGTTTGACCTTGGGCATATTTTTATGCTTTCATTTCCTAATTTATCAAAAAAAAAAAAAAAAAGGTGGGGGAGGAGTGGTAAGTCTGCCATACAATGTTGTAACTAGTAATAAATGAATACATGTAAGGAGCTTAGTGTGGTTCCTAGCTGAAAAATGTCTATTACTGTTATTAGTTTCATTCTGTTATAAAATGCCCTCTTACAACCCTCTCTTGTTTTTTTCATTACCTTTTGCATAACCAAGGGAAGTAGAGATTCCCGCCAAAAATGAATTCTACCAACCACCCCAGAGGAAAGGGACAAACTTACAATGGGAAATGTTGAAGTGTAGTAAATGTACATATAATTTATATATATAATAAATGTTTTCCATTGTTTGATTTGAAATTTAAACTTCAAATTAGTGTATATGGTTTGTTTTACTGAACAGTAACTGTTATTTGTCAAAATGGGGTTCTGAATGCCACACTTGAGCATTTTTGAGAAAGCAGTTACAAATAGCATCTAACGTATTCTCTACACCATGAAAAAAAAAGCCTTAGATATATATTTTCTGTGAATTATTTTAACTTATAATTAGAAAGAAAAAATGGATAGTTTTGGTAATGATGACTATGGTATCGGGGACTCAAGGACTTTTTTTTTTTTAAATAAAAAAAGGATCTATTTGGTTTTATTTGTGCCTGTACTTCTTTTCCTTTCATCTTGATATCTTGATTGCAGTGTTGTGAAAGAAAATAACCTTCAAATTCCAGAATAGGAGATGCTGTTTTAGTACAAGCATAATGCTCCAGTTGGAAATTTTAAAAACCTATTAAAAATTATCAACTGGGGAAAAAAAATTATAAACTGGGGGTGATGATGAGGGAGCACAGTTCAGAGCGCTTTTGTTAAAAGGTGTTTTGCCATCCCTAATTCTGATTCTCTGCCTCCATTGAGTCACTTGTGTCCACTTAAGACTAGACACTCTGTTCTGGATGCTTAATCAACTGACCCTTTATGTATCCATTTACCAAGTATTTATTGAACACCAACTATGTGCTAAGTGCCACCATAAAGTGTTAGGGATATAACAAAATGGACAAAAACACTTGTCCTGATGGAGCTTAAATTTTAGTGAGGGGAGAGATTTCAAACAAAATAAGTAAGCCAATTACATATTTAGATGGTCATAAATATAGGAAGAGATACAAAGTGATCAGGGTGGAAGCAGGGTGCAAAATTTTGGAGAGGCTTCACTGTAGCACTGGAGAAAGACTAGAAAAAGTGAGAGAGCAAGCCTTGCCAATATTTGGGGAAGAAAATTCTAAACCAGAGGTCAGATCCCTGTGCCAAGAATATGCATGATATGAAGATCAAAGAAATCCATTTGGTGGAGGTGTGTGAGTAGAGAACAACAGAAAGAGGAGTCAGATTGAAATATCTAGCGTTTGAATAAAATGGGAAAATGTTGGTGGGCTTTGAGCAAAGGATTGTCATATTCTGACTTACATATTAAAGATCACTTAGGCTGCTGTGTTGAGAACTAGAGAGGGAAACTAGTTGAGATGTTATTTTAGTAATTGAAATTAGCTGACAACGGCTTAGGATCAGGGTGATAGGGGAGGAACTGTTGAAAACAGCGAAATTCTGGGTATATTTTGAAGGTAGAACAAACATGACTTAATGATATATTAGGGTATTCAAAAAAGTTAAGACTCCAAGGATTCTGGCCTCAACTAGAAGAATGGTGTTCCTATAAACTGATATGATTAAAGAGTTATGCTAAAGATTGTAGATGTGGAGTCTGAGAGGTTCACAAATTCAGAACTGAGAGTTATGCTAAAGATTGTAGATGTAGAGTCTGAGAGGTTCACAAATTCAGAACTGACACGTTATATTTAAAATGCCTATTAGACATCCACATGGAGAAGTTGAGTGTATAGATATATCCATATAGAATACATGTATGTGTATATACATATACATACACATACATATACATACACAGACATACACATACACATGGAAAAACATCTGGGCTGAAAAATTACCTTGGACATCTACAGCATTGTATTTGAAAATGAGACTGGATGAAGATTACAGATAGGGAAAAGGTCCTAAGTGTTTTTCCTTTGGAGCAATCCCATATTAAAGGTCGCAAAGATGAAAGTGTACCACTAAGAAACCGAGTAGAGAAGCCAATGACATAAAGGAAAACAAAGTATATTGTTCTAGAGACTACAGGATGAGAATGTTTCAAGGAAGAGTTATGTCAGCTATTAAATGTTAGGTCAAAGTGATTACTAATAATTGACTTTTGAAATTAGAAACATGGAGGTCATCCGATAACCTTAAAAGAAGCATTTTTACTGAAGTGATAAGGGTAAAACCTCATCAGGCTGAGTTAATAAACTTCAAAGAAGTGAAATTCAGTAATTTTGTTTGGCTCCCTTTTTTTTCAAGGGTCTACCGGAAGCATTTGCAAATTCTGAAAACTGCAACTCATCAAATATACATAAATGCTAACACAAGACATCAGTATTTAAATGCAACTTTGTTTGGTGATCTCATGAAGATAAGGAACTAAAAAAGGCAGTCTGTTGTGTGATTACGCCAGCACAGCAAAAACAAAATGGCCACGAGCTCAGACCCAAGTACAATTTCTTTTTTTTTTCCAACGTTTATTTATTATTTTTGGGACAGAGAGAGACAGAGCATGAACGGGGGAGGGGCAGAGAGAGAGGGAGACACAGAATCGGAAACAGGCTCCAGGCTCTGAGCCATCAGCCCAGAGCCCGACGCGGGGCTTGAACTCACGGACCGCGAGATCGTGACCTGGCTGAAGTTGGACGCTTAACCGACTGCGCCACCCAGGCGCCCCTACAATTTCTGATAAACTTGAAAATGTTCACAATAAAGACTGCCATGGTAAAAATCATTAACAACTGCACATACTTTGACATCTGTCAGTAACAGAAATCCAGATGTTTCCACTTTGCCAATGCCAAAGACACTTGAATACTCTTCCCAATCTACCTTTGCATAATATCCACTTTCAGTTGTTAAATATACTCTAGTGAAGTTACCAAGGGCCTATACAAAAAGTAAAAAATGTTTGAACAGTTTAAGTTCTTCTTTTCAAATTATAAACAGATGGAAACTCAAGAAATTCCTTAAATTCTAAGTTTATTTCCTACACCCTAGTTATAAAGTTGAAAGCAGATTTTCAGCATTAAAAAGTGACACATATCAAGTTTCAGATATTTATTAGTCAGTGTAAACCCCAACACAATACATCAACACGACTTCGTGCATTCGGAGGGGAAATATTTCCTGGATAAGTGGAAAATTGTGCGGATGGCTTCTGGAAGACCTTCATTCTAAGCAGCTTTATAGTGAAACATTTCATTTAGAAGTCTGGACCTTCTTTCTTCAGTTTGCTGTAATCTACATTCACTGAGTAGAACTTGGAAAAGAAAAAAGATATTTTAGATAATCTATCAAATACACAGAGATGGTACAGAAGTTTTAGAATTATTTTTATTCAGCTTTCTATAGTAACAATTACAGACATGAATTTTTATTACAGATATTTAACAATATAAAAGTCATCCAAAGAAAGACACTGAAATTCCAGTCCTTTAAGGATTTTGGTAAGGTAAAAATATTCAATCTACCTCAAAAGAACAGTGTTAGTATGTTCCCTTAATTTCTTAAGCCAGATTGCACCAAAATCTGACCATCTGACCACTTCTGGCACGAAAGTTCTTAAATACTGTATTTTTGTTTCAAAACCATATTGTATTTAAATAATACACATTTGGAAGCCTGTAATTTCTAAAAATTTCCTTATATTCAACTGAAATTAATTTTAGAAATAAATCTATGATTGCTTTAGAAAAAAACTGCCTCTCCAATAACTTTTTTTTAAATGATTTGTATTTTAAACATCTCTAGAGTGTCTACTGAGAAAACATTAGGATATAAACATAAGCTCAAATAAGGCTATAATCTTGGGTTTACTCATTCCTGTGCTAGAGAACACTGACGAGGTTGTGTTCTAATTACTTGGAGACCACGTTATTTAACTCCAAAAGAACTAAAAGTGCAGAATCATCAACACTTTCTTCAGGGTTTTTAAGCAGCTCATAAATTTGTATCTATTATTTCTTCAAACCCTTTTCTTTATTTTTCCAAACATACCCTAACTTCTTGATTTCTAACTGAAAAATTCTTATTTTACTTAAGCTTTTTAAAAAAGAAAAACTCTCAGGTTGTAAAGCTTATCCTTGAGATATACACAAAGTTGTATAGACAGCTAAGTGCAAATAACCCAGAGCAATGATCTTTGTTCTGACAGTATTATGAAGTAACTGAATCTAAACGAGATTTTTTTAAAAGAAACTAATTGTGTGCTACCCTTAACATTGTTGACAAAATTAGAAAGAATACTACAAAAGAACTACAAGCTATACATAAAGAAAATCAACACTGATTGGGTTCTTCTAATGGATGCCAGACACCGGGCACAATGCTTTATGTTTATTTTAACTATCACGGCCTTACTCATTCTTACTTTACGAAAGACGCAATTGAAGATCAAGTTATAGGACTCCCCAGTGAATGAGAAGCAGGATCAAACCCCTATACTCATGCAATGTGGAAAGGTCATAATATCTTTGCCAATTTTCTCAAAACTAGTAGGCTTCTGATGTATTTGCTTCTTTTTGCTTCCATGTGTCAGCATCAAAATTCTCTGTTGAAGTAACGAGTTAATTTTCAAAACTGTTTTAGTTTTCAGCTTCCATGTCCCCATTCCTTTTCTCCATTTAATGGTGGCTACCTTGAAGGTCTCTGGAACAGTAACTGGGAAGGCACAAAATATTCTGATCATGGCTCGGGGCATTTAATCAAGTGAGAAGTGTTGCTGGGTCTTTAATGATTAAATCCTATTTTAGTCCTCGTGTTTGTCTACATTTGGCTAGATTTGCAAAGGAGCAACAAATAACCCCCAAAACTTAGTGGTTTACAACAACAAAGGTTTACGTTTCACTTGCATTATATGCCATTTGTAAGCTGACTGCTTCATGTTCTCTTCATTGCAATTCTGGGCTGAATGAATAACTCTTACATGTCCATTTTGGTCTCAGGTCAGATGACAAAGAACAATGGGGGAACCACACACTGGTTCAGAGATGGGAGATATCATGTCCCCTCACTGATGATTTTCCAGTCATGAGGCTAAACCTGATGTTAATAGGCAAAAAAAAAAAAAACCAAAAAAAACAAAACAAAAAAAAACACAAAAAAACCCCAAACCCCAATTTTCTTAGGTGAGTAGTGAATGATAAAGAAAATAATCTAGTTTACTTCACTGTTTGCATTTAGAAGCAGTAGCAGGCTTCATTCACTCTGGGCTTATTTTCTGGACTTTGTTCCCTTTTATTTCTGCTTGCAAATTGCCCAATTCTTCTACAAGTTCATCTCTTGGCAAATACAACCAGTCTACTAACATCCTATTTTCCAAAATATTTTTCTATAACAAACTTCTTTAGACACAGTCTACCTTCCAAGTTACAGCAGGTTATACTTTATCAGATATTTTGCCATTACATAATGATTCATCTTTCCAGACTTGAAATAAGTGTCATGGCTACTCAGCCCATTCATGCCAAACAAATTAGATTTTTGTTGCAGCAACATTCCATTTCCAACTCACATGTCCTTATACTGACATGTGTTATCATGTTCCAGGGCACTGGTAATTTGCCTTCATTATCATAATCACTTGAAGAGCTTTTTGAACTACACCTACCCAGAGACTCTAATACACAATTTGGTAGAAGGACCAAGGAAAGTGCATGTGGTGAATTATACACTTTAAATAGTTAAGTTGTATGGAATGTGAATTATACCCTAATAAAGCTGCCCTTGGTTTTAACATTTCCAGAGTTAGTCTTTGTACGCAAAATTTTGACACATAAGGAAGGTTATATTTAGAGAATAAATGGTCTCAGATTTGTGGCAACACAGATGGACCTTAAGAGCATTATACTAAGTAAGATAAGTCACCAGGGAAAGATAAATAAGGCATGATATCACTTACGTGTGGAATCTAAAAAAGCTACACATGTAAAAGTAGTAGAATGGTGGTTACCAGGAGCCAGGGATGGGGGAATTGGGAGAGGTTGCTTAAGAGTACAAACTTGCAACTAGTAAATAAATCCTAGAGATCGAATACACAACACAGGAATTATAGTCAACAATATTGCATTATAAACTTCAATGAACTCATTCTGTGAAAGAGTAGTTCCACAAATTACTTTTCGGAAAGACGTTAAAAAGTTTAGTTAGAAGATTCATGGTAAAATTTAAGTTTCAACCAATTTCATTTCTTCCTAATTACCCTCCCCTGAAATATTTCAACCATACCAACAAGAAAAAACAGCCAACCAAACCATCCACTGGAATAGTGCTACTCAAAGTGTGGTCCATGGACCAGTAGCATCAGCATCACCTGAAACCTTGTTAGAAATGCAAATTCTTAGTCTCCACAGCAGACCAACTAAATAAGAATCTCTGGGCGTGGAGGTGAATATGTGTTTTAACCACCTCTCCAGTTGAGGCCCATGTACATTGAAGTTTGAAAACACTGTACTAGACTATTCAAGATCTAAGAAAATGGTATGTGATAGCTCTATCACCTCTTTTGCCCATAAAATCAGTAGAATGAAAGCATTATCTTAACTTCACATCCAGAGTCTAAGGTCTGTGAATAAAAAAATCCTTAGAAAAAAATTTCTGCTAGGGAAATATGCCATTTTAATTTCACAAAACAATCTAGCACTTCCTCAAAGTTCATTATAATGGAATTTTACATGTATATCCAATTTCAAAAAAAAAAAAAACAACACTACTACATGAGAAAACGTATTAAAATACTTCCTAGCAATTCTGAAACAATTTTATAGCTTACCTTGTATTGATCATTGGGACCCAATTTGTTCCAGGGTTCTGGGTTATTCTTCCTATCCCAACTAAAAGAAACAAACATTATTAACTACTATAGTAATAAAACACTATTTAAAATAATTTTCTATTTCCTAAGGAGCTAATATTTTGAATAGATCTCATTTTCTATTAGATTGAGTATGATGTTGTTTTCAGTAGAGTTGAAACAGAGATAGACTCTATTTAGCAATCCCATGTAGTTAATTAGAAAAAAGAGTTGAACAGAGAGCCTCCTGGGCAGTGTATTTGTCCCTATTCCTCTCACAGGAAACTTTAAACTTCATTTTTGGGATGCCTAGGTGGCTCAGCCTGTTAAGCGCTGACTTCAGCTCAGGTCATGATCTCGTGGTTTGTAGGTTCAAGCACGGCATCCAGCTTTGTGCTGACAGCTCAGAGCCTGGAACCTGCTTCTCATTCTGCCTCTCTCTCTCTCTCTGCTCCCTCTTCTGCTCATTCTCTCTCAAAAATAAATAAAAACATTAAAAACTGTAAAGAAAATTCATTTGGTTTTCCCTAAGTGATATATAGAAAAGTACAGAATAACAATACATCAATCTTTTTGTTGCATGTTGGTTCTTTAACTTCAAAAGGAAGCATTCCTTATTGAGGAAAAGCAGACAAAAAACATTTACATGCATCAGCAACTCTGATTAAGTATTTTATAAAAATAGTTATCTCAATTCTCACAAGAATTCTCCAAATAATTAGCAGTTTACGGATGACAAAAATGAGACTCAAAGACATTTAGACAATTTTATGACCCAGGAAAAGAAAATGACAACAGGATTTGAACTTCCTATAGAAGCCTATAAAACAGGCTTTTTCTACTACTTGATTTTTGCCTCCCTAAAGACTGTGGCTCCCAAACCAGCTTAATAAACCATCAAAGTTCCACTAAACATTTTTAAGCACTTACCTGACATCTGGATTGAACAATGCCAGGCGCAAGACATATAGTGCTGCTCCAGTACCTCCCGCTCCAATAAATATGAAGAGGGGGATCAACTAGAACCAAACACAAAATAGGCAAGAATTAATAGCCAGCTTCAAATACCTAGATACTGATAAAAGAAAGGCTAGAGTTAATTCCTACACAATGATTCTCAGGTCTCAAAATGGTATTTTTCTACCTTGTTTTAAAATTTTAATAAAGGTAGACCTTAAATTGAGGTACGATTTCTTTTAACTGTGTTCAAAAGAAAGAAATGTTCAAAAGAAATTTCCAAAAGACGTGAAGAGGGTTCTGGTTTAATGTGGAGAAAAATTAGATTCAAATTTTTAAATTTCCAGGAAGATATGTCAAGTCTTCTCCACCTCTCTTAATATTTATACACGTTCTCATTCAATTTCCCAGCTTCCTTTATCTCGAGGCTTGTAAAACGACTTCTTGGCCTGCCTTGATATAGGGGTTATGAAAAACATAAGTTCTGTGAAATAAATAGACCAAATATGAACATACCTATGACAAACATCGGTTACAGGCATAAATTTCTGAAGACATATTACCACCATGCTTAATTCGTAGTTAGGTAATGGGTTTAAGATAAAGACTGAGTAACTGGGTTTTAGGACCAAAGCACGTTGATGTGCTGCGGAAAAAATTACACAAAAAAGAACAACTCTGATTCACCTCTGCGCTACCAAGCTCCCCCAAAATCTCAAGACGTCAAGCAAACCGAGAAGTCCAAGATTACAGACATTTGTATTTGCTACAAGGCCTGGTGGTGCAGTGCCGTAAGAGGTCTTTAAGAGACAGCATAACAAACAGGAAACGTGACCTGCTGATCTCTAACCCACACGACGCACCACTACCCCGGGGTCGGACCAACTTACAAGAAGGTGCAACCACCCGACTGTTCCAACATTCACTGGCTTATTTTCCTCCAAGGTATCCCTCACCTTCCGCCTGCCAGCCCAAACCCCTCAATGCATGGCGTGGAAGGTCAGAACTCAAGGGCTTGGGACAACTAAGAGAATATCACAAGTGAGCCAAGGTCCAGACCCGAAGAACGGTTAATAATTGTGAATGAGGAAGTCCCCAGGTAACCGAGGCAGTCGCAGCTGGACACAGAATGGACAAGTAAAAACACTGCAAAACGGGTCACGAACTTACGCTCGGATGCTTCTTGGCCTGACCGAAGATCTGGCGTAACATGGCTGCAGCAGAGGACTCGGCTCCGGGAGAAGAAAAGATCAAAACTGCAAGGCCCGGCACTAAGCAGTCCCTACACCAAGCATGAACGGACGTCCAAAGTCACCCAGAACCTCCTACCTAAGGACCCCTGGCTCGGAGGACAGCTTGCGGCAAGAGCGCCCGGATGCAGCTGTCCTTAAAAGTGCCTGCTTTGATCCAGCACCTCAAGCATCCGCACTGACCTGGAAAGACCCTTAGCGTTCCAGTCCCAAGCGCAACAGTCTCGTTCCTGTCGTATGTATGCTTCTAGCCGGTAAAATTTTGCGTCGAAACTAGAACACTTTGATTGACTAAACAGGCACTTTCTCGGGAAAACACTCGTTGAGACATGGGGTGGGCGGGGTCTTCTTGGGTCCGCGCGTTGAGGCCCTTGGGGCGCGCGTGCTTGGCGCGCGCCTGCGAGTCCTGACAGGAGCTGAGGGAGCTGAGCGGCGCCTGTGGCTGCTGGGTGTCAGGCGCTGGGAGGGCAGGTCGAGTCTCTTGCCGCTAAGGTCAGCGACTGCGGTTTAAAAAGACTGCAGCTGCTTCCTGTCTTAGATTGTCGCTTACGGGCAGAAGTTAAGAGCTAGTAAATGGCTTAAAGATGGCAATAGTCCTGTCAACGTAATCTCTAGATCCCCAGGTCCTGGCCCTCGATTTAATGTTAGGTGCCATGCCACTGTACATTCTCCCTAGACCAGAAATTAATTTAAAGAAAAAAAAATTTTTTTAACGTTTATTTAACGTTAGACAGAGCATGAACGGGGGAGGGTCAGAGAGAGAGGGAGACACAGAATTTGAAACAGGCTCCAGGCTCTGAGCTGTCAGCACAGAGCCTGATGCAGGGCTTGAACTCACGGACCGCGAGATCATGACCTGAGCCGAAGTCGGATGCTTAACCGACTGAGCCACCCAGGCGCCCCCCGAAATTAATTTTTAAAATGTTTTCAGTGGTCGTGTTCCTACACATAGTTTTTCGAGTACTCTAACACAATTTTCATTTATCTGTTGTGTGTGTTCCTTTTTGGGTTTTGGGTTTTGGTTTTTTTTACATCTGAAAGTTAGGGGTCCCTGGGGACAGTGTGAACCCTTTCCGTTTTCCTGCGTAGTTTAAAGAATCAAATCACAAGTGTTTGGGATTGGGAAGAAAGACTAGGAAAGGGCTTCTCTAAAAAGCAACGTCAGGCTTAAAGAGAAGCAAACACGTGAAAACGGATAATGCCGCTGTACAAAATAGTGATAAGTGTGACAGCCTGAAACTTGAAATACTCTGAGGAAGTGTAGGAGGTGTGGCGTGGTAGGAACTTGAAGAGGGAGAGCAAGGTGGGAATCAGATCTGCTGCACCAGTACATTAAGGGTTTTATGCTGAGACCATTAGGAAGTTATGCAAAAAAAAAAAAAAAAAAAAAAAAAAAAAAAAATTGCTTTAGTTTTCAATGATTGCTTTGTCTATGAAGAATGGATTAGAGGAGATAGCATGAAAGGGGAGGGACTGGTCCAGGGCCACTGTAGTAGTCCTTGTGAGATAATAGTAGCTTTGACCCGTGTGGGAAATATGATGAAGAAAGGATTCTAGAGATATTTAACAGGTAGCACCAACAGAACTTGGTGATTGGTTGAATATGGGGAAATGAGGAGAAGCAGCTCAGGATAATTTCAGAAGTTCAGTTTTGACCAGCTGTTTGGATGTTGATGCCAGTTATTGAGAAACAATAGAGTCAATAGAGTTATTGAGGAACAATAGAGAATGATGGATAAGTATTTATGTAAAATACAAGTAGATTTCTGTAGGGCAGAAAAGTGATCTAGACTACACAAATATATTTAGGGCTCAGTTTATTCATGGGAAATGACACCATATGACTGAATGAGATTGCTTAGGGAGCGAAGTAGCAGGTAACAAAGGGGACAAAGGACATGGAGCTGAGGAATTCCAACATGCAATGTTGGGTAGAGGAAATAGGGCCAACAAGGTGGAAAAGAAAAAAGATAAATTGTGATTAAGATGATAGATTATGAAGCTTAGGAAGACTGGTGTTTCATCCATTCATTAAGTAAATCTTATAATAAGTACCTACTCAGCACCAGGCAGTTTTCTAATCTGGGAGAAAGCACTGAATGAGAACATTGTTTTGTCCTAAAGAGATTACATGGAAGTTGGAAAGAAAAACCATAAACAATTAAGATAATTTTAGATAGTGATAAACCAATAAAATATAGTAATAAGAGGGGCACTTACATGGTTCAGTTGGTTGAGCATCTAACTCTCGATCCCAGCTCAGGTCTTGATCCTAGGGTCATGAATTCAAGCCCCACGTTGCATGGAGCCTATTTAAGTATATATATATTATATAATATATATATATTATATATGTATATATTTATATATGTTGTATAAAATATTAAGTGTATATAATACTAAGTATGAATTCATATTAAGTATGTATATAAAAAGTATGAATGCATATTAAGTGTTAATTCAAGCCCCATGTTTACATGGAGCCTACTTACATATATTTATTTATTTATTATATAAATGCTAAATTATATAAGATATTAAGTATATATAATATTAAGTATGAATTCATATTAAGTATGAATTCAAACCCCATGTTGCATGGAGCCTACTTAAATATATATATAATATAAATATTAAATTATATAAAAAGTATATTTATACTTAAATACATATTATAGTATTTTACTTATATTTTAAAATATAAGATAAGGGAGAAAGACATGCAGGACTGGAGGAAAGAATGTTACTTTAGTGAGAAAAGACAAGGAAGGTCCCTCTGAAGAGGTAAAATCTGAGCTGAAACTTAAATAAGGAGGTAACCTGGTGATGATATGGGTGAAGAATGTTCTAATTGTCAAAGGCAATGGTTTTGAGATTAAAAAACAAAACAAAACCCAAGGCCAATATGGCTGATCCATATAAAAGGAGAAAAGAAAATGAGAGAGGTTGTAAAGGACTCTCACATTGACTTTATAGACTGTGGTGAGGAATGTGGCTATATTTTTAAAAATCGGCACAAAAATCATGGAAAATATTTAAAAGTAAACACAGAAACCTAACAGCAATAAGTGTAGGTGGGCTTTCAGCAAAGAATTGGAAGGAGGAAAATCTCTTCTTGCAATATTTTATTTTTAATGATAAGTGATAATAGGTAAATAGGTATACATGAATACCACTGTTAATAAGAAAGTAAAATCTTGTGACTCACTTTTTTGTCATTAATCCAGTTTTAGAGGTAACAAAAATATAGGTAGACAAGTGATGCCTTTGGAAATGTTAACAAAGCAAGGTTGCAAATTATAAATTTCATTAAATATTAACCAGAATGTCAAATTATAAAAGTTTGAATTATGCATATTAAAGTTAGAGGAAAGAGTCTATGGCCTATATTTTAATCAGGGATTGGAAGAATAGAAGAGACAATCAAGGAAAAGAATCCATAGTGGAGGATACATATTATAAAAATACATTTTAGCTTTAGAAGTAGTTTTGGTATGTGTGGTAGATTTTATTCTATACAAATACCTGTTGCCTCTCCCTGGAAGAGGTATCACTCACTTGCCTCAGTGTCACGCTTGATAGGATGACTTCCTTTATTAGCAAATGGAATGCATAACATGTAAGCTGTGTCATGCACAAGCAGAAGCTTTAAGAGCCGAAATCTGCCATGGTCTTTCTTTTCTCTCTGCCACAAGATCTACAGTGTTCTAGATAGAAGCTCAGGTGTCAGGGTGAAAATTACTTGGAGCAGATCGCTTCTCGGCCTTTTGGCTAAGATCAAGTGAAAATTACTTGGAGCAGAGACATTGCTGACATAAAATGAACATATATTGAGAATAAGAAATAAGACTTTATGGCTGCAAGTCACTAGATTTGAGAGTAGTTTTTTTTACTGCAGCCTCACTTAACCTACTCTAATAAAGAATTTGGCACTGAAAATGAGGTGGCACTGAAATGAGGTGGCACTGAAAATGAGTATATATATATATATATATATATATATATATATATACACACATATATATATATATAGTATATACTATGCTATATATAGTAATATAATAAAAATCCTAAAATATGTGGCATTGGATTCAGGTGACAGCAACAGGTAACAAGGTAACTGTTACCAGAGACTGGAAGTATGGCAATTTAAGTTATACAGTGCTAGAACATTTGATGAAATTGTTCTCAATTGGAAGGCAGTTAATGACCCTCATAAACTCCGATTTCAGTGAAATGGCAGGCAAAGGATATGTTAGCCACATGTGCCAGGTACTATTGGCAACAGTTTACAAGCAAGTACAATAAAGAGATGGGCTCAGAAAATAATCGGTGGGTTTGCAAGCTGCAGTGACAGGGAATGGAGCATCTAGAAATCCAGAGACTTGTAGAGGTAGAGGATATAGCTGATATTATGTCTACCTGTATAAGAGACTGATATTTAGCCAAAAAGATCAATTAAAATCTCAAGATAATGACCCAATCAGGAGTATAGCCATCACACCCTTATTAAAACATCTCAATAAATTAAGGTGTCTCAGTATATCCTCTCAACTGAACAATTTGAAGGTCTGGACAAAGAGATAAGGGTGTAGCTCTCTCACTAAAGCCTGACAGGATCAAGGTGACTGAAATTAAGTCTAGAAAAAGAAGGAGGTATGACTAAAAAGAATTGTGAGTATGGGCACTGGTGGATGGAGTTGGTTGGAATCAAATAAAAGTAGTCTAAATAATGCTAAAAGAACCATCACCTGTAGATTGAAGACTCTGTTTGATTTAGTTTTGTGAATAATTTTAAAATACAAAAAAGTATAAATACTAGTTGTCTAAATTAAATGTAAGTTATACTGTGAATAGCTCTAAAAAAGTCTAAGCAGTATATCAATAGCACCCTCCAAAAATTATTTTTCTTGCATAGTTTCTCTGAAAATTCAAGCCTAGAAAATTCTGGAAGGTATAGTGATTGTGTGTTGTTATTAATGTGTGACAGTAAAGAAATAGCTTTTTTAGAGAGGAATAATTTGGTAAGTGAGCCGTGGAATATGATTATATTAATGCAAATTGAAGGCAGAATCTTATATTTTTTTTACTCTGCTTGCATTTAGGCATTTAATTATTTTTCTACCAGATAAGTTGACAACTGTGGTTGTTTTTCTGATAACGCAAATACAAATTATACCTTCTCTTGTTAATGAAGATTTTGTAGCTATCCTTAATCTAAAAATAAATATGTTCTTCCACTAGTATTATGGTTACTTAGCATAAGCTGTATTTAATTATAAAATTTCTATTAGAAAAATGAAAACATTTTGGTTTATGAAAGTTTACTTCCACTGTTATGAATCTCATAGCTTCACATACTGTCATTAGTTTAAATTAAATACCTGAAGAACTTTATGTACAAAATTCAATGAATACTAAAAAGTAAAGAAACTAGAACAGTTTAAAACTGGTATGTATTTTTACTGAAACCTTATGATTAAATAATATTTTAGGAAAACTGCATATTTAAAATTTTTGGAAAATTATACCATACACCTAGATCTTCACACTAGAAATTATTTAGAATAGCTATGTTGTATTCTTCTGTGTTTTTATTTATTATCTCTCTGAAATTTCTATCTTCTCTATGAATCCATTTATTCATTTTTTCAATGTTTATTATCTTGAGAGAGAGAGCATGCACATGCACAAGCAGGGGAGGGGCAGAGAGAGAGGGAGAGAAAGAATCCCAAGCAGGCTCTGCACAGTTAGCACAAAGCCCCATGCAGGTCTCAAACCCATGAACTGTGAGATCGTGACCTGAGACAAAATAAACAGTCAATGCTTAACCTACTGAGCCACCCAGGGGCCCCACGATTTATTCATTTATTAAACATGTTTTAAGTGCCCACTATGTATTGTTCCTCATGCTGAGTGGTTAGGATAAGAAGAACACTACTGTCCTTCAGCATCTTCAAGTCTAGTGGAGCTAGGGGTATAATTATTACAAAGCTCTATGATATGTGCTATAATAGACACTGATAGATGACTTAGGTTACTGGGTATATAGTGTCCTAACCAAGATCAAGAATATACATTCATCTTTGGAAATGTTAAGTTTAGGATGCCTATGAAATATCCAACTAGAGATACTCTGAAGGCTGGCAGAAACATCTCTCTTCAGCTCAAGAGAGGGGTTTGGTCTAAAGGTAAACTTCAAAAGGAAAGGAGATATAAGTGAGTTATTAGGAACTGATGAGCTTGTCCATGAATAATGTGTATGAAGGAAAGTGTAACAAGAAAAAAGCGTCAATGCTAAAACCCTACAGAATGTGAACAAAATCAGGACCAGGTCAGGAGAGAGGAGTCAGGACAGAAAAGTTAGATCAAGTCAGTCAGGGTTTAGCCAGAGAAACAGAACTTCTAGGAAATATACATATATAATAAGGAATTTATTATAAGCAATAAGACATCATACAGTGTCTTACTGTAGTCTGAAATCAACAGGGGAGGCAGGAGAGGAGGAACATGAAGTGTAGAAGCAAAGATACATTAGAACCTGTGGGGATGGGTGGAACCCATGAGGACATAGGGACCCTGTTTCTAGAGCCCTTTGTCACAGGATTAGATATAAACCTAGTTCAAGAATAAGGAAACTGAAGGAGGAATTTGACAAGAAAAGGAATAGTAAGGAAATGCCCTAGGGGAATCTCATGCATTCCAGACATACTCCTCCTTGCTCTCAATGAGCTGACTTATCCCAATTAACCCTTGCTAATCAAAATCAACCACCCAAGCTACTAGAGTAATAGAGCTTTCTTCCCTTGAAATTATGACTTCTAGATCAGTAAAACCACAGTTTCAGAGTAACTTGTTGCAGGTAAATTGCAGGTAAGTCATAATTTTACTAGTAGATAACTAGGGAAAATAGTAAGAAAACCATGCTGTATTATCTTTCACCACTGTGCTTTCAATTCAGAGTGGGACTAAAGTGTTAACAACTCACTACTTTGGAATGTTGATAGCATTTTATACAGAGCCATCTGTAAACTAGGCTCAAGTAGGCCTTAGTTAATTGGTCATAGGTAATGCTACATACCATAGGTTCAGGTTGAGAGGGGAGTATAGAACATGGATATGCAATTTACATATTCAGGACCTGCTCAAATCCATCTGGTGGTGGTTTCCATTTGATGATGAAATGCTACTGTGCGTATTCAATCTGATAGCTTTGTTGATCAGATAAGACCCAGTTCATGATGGATAACTGAGGTAGCATGGTAATTTGCTTCAAGCACCAACAGATCTGCTAAGTTATCCATCTTAGTTGAAGAACAATTCGTGAGGCAGCCCAGACCTGTTGCAGGACCCTGCCCAAAACTAGCAACTTTTCAAGTTGCTCAGTAAATGGATCAGAGTAGCACACAGATGAGGTAAATGTTGACTCCAGGATCCAAAGAGGCACACATAGTAGAAATCATCTTTGTGATAAAAGGAACCAAATGCAGTAATCTGTTCTTCTCTTTGAAAGAGCTATCTCAGGGCACCTGGGTGGCTCAGTGGCTTAAGCATCCAGCTTCGGCTCAGGTCATGACCTCATGTTTGTGAGTTCAAGCCCCGCATTGGGCTCTGTGCTGACAGCTCAGGGTCTGGAGCCTGCTTCAGATTCTGTATCTCCCTCTCTTTCTGCCCCTCCTCTGTTCATGCTCTATCTCTGTCTCAAAAATAAATAAACGTTAAAAAAATAATACAATAAACATTAAAAAAAGGCTATTTTGACATGTCCCAGACCCAGACTACTGGAACCCTAGAAATTTTACTAAGGTGGCAGAAACCTGATTTTTGGTCAGATTCACTTCCCAACATATCTGGCATATAATTATCTTACCTATGTCCTAACTAGTTACTTCTTTCTTACTCAGCCCAATCAGCATGATACCATCCATGTAATTGCCCAACATAAATTTCTGTGGAAAAAAGAGATAATCAAGTACCTGTAATAGGGCTGCAGAGTTGATGTATCCATAAGGTAAGACAGTCAAGGTGTGTTACTCATCTACAGAAAGCAAACTACTTTTGTTGGTCTTTAATAACATCTATAAATATAAAAGCATTCACCAGTCCAAAGTTAAGGTGCCAACAGATTTGGTCCGTAGTGAGAATGCGTTTCCCGGCTTGCAGATGAAGGCCATCCTCACTTGGCAGAGAGAGTGAGCAAGCTCTGGCCTCTCTTTTTCTTATAAGGACACTAATCCTGTTATTGGGGCTCCACCCTCATGATCTCATCTAAACCTAATTACCTCTCAAAGCCCCCATCTCCAAATACTATCATATCGGGAGGGTAGGGCTTCAACATATAAACTGGGGGGAGCATACAAACATTCAGTCCATAATAGCTAGCAAACCTTCAAGGTGTAGATAATTTCTATGCTATTAAATTTGAACCATAACTTTGGAAAAGGAACCTTCCAAATTCACATTTCAAATCAAGCATTAATCTCATAATAAAACTTAATAAGAATAATCCATCCATGTTTTCTTTAATCCCAGCCAGTCTAATTACAACAGTTTTATCCAAGAACTATAAGATCTCTCAAAATGTGGGGACTCTAGTGAAATATTATGAGTTAAAATTACTTAATTTAGAAACTGTTCATAGACTTTCACTTCCAAGATTGGCAGACTAGGTTATTCAGACAATCCAGACTATCTTTTTTCTTTTCAAAGACATTAGTGTGGAGCATTGAGTAAAGTCCACTGAAAATTCATGAACACCTGAAACCTCAGAATATGAACTTATTTGGACTTAGGGTCATTGCAGATGTAATTAGTTAAGGTCAGACTTGATTAGTATAGGCCCTAAATCCAATGACTAATTTTTTTTTTTAAGAAAAGAAGGGAAGACACAGACACACAAAGAAGTCCATGTGAAGACAGAGGCAGAGATTGGAGTTATGCTACCGCAAGCCCAGGAACACCAGGAGCCACTAGGAACTGGGAGAGGCAGGGAAAGAATCTCTCCTAGAGTTTTTGGAGGAAGTGTGCCCCTGTCAACCTCGTGATTTCAGATTTCTGACCCCCAGAACAGTGAGAAAATAAATTCCTACTGTTTTAAGCCACTAATTTTAATTATTTTTATGGTAAACTTTGAAAACTAAGACAGATTTTGGTACCAGAAGTGAGTTGCCTCTGTAACAAATACCTAAAAAAAGAAGAAATGCCTTTGGAATTGGGTATGGGTAGAGGCTAAAAGAATTTTGAAGTGCATGATAGAAAAATCCTAGGGGCGCCTGGGTGGCGCAGTCGGTTAAGCGTCCGACTTCAGCCAGGTCACGATCTCGCGGTCCGTGAGTTCGAGCCCCGCTTCGGGCTCTGGGCTGATGGCTCAGAGCCTGGAGCCTGTTTCCGATTCTGTGTCTCCCTCTCTCTCTGCCCCTCCCCCGTTCATGCTCTGTCTTTCTCTGTCCCAAAAATAAATAAACGTTGAAAAAAAAAATTTTTAAAGAAAAATCCTAGATTGCCTTGAAGACACAGTTGACAGAAATATGGACATCAAAGGCAATTCTGATGAGGGTTCAAATGGAAGTGAGGAGCATGGTAGAGAAGGCTTCTGTCATCTTAGAGAATACAAACAGAATATTGGTAGAAATATGTATATTAAAGGTGTTTCTGGTAACAGAGAAATGAGGAACATGTTATTGGACATTGGAGGAAAGATGATCCTTCTTGGATATAAAGTAGAACTTGTCAATGATGAATTTGGATATTTAGCTGAGGAGATTGCCAAGTAAAGTGTTGAAGGTACAGCCTTGTTTGTCCTAGATACTTATAGTAAAACACAAGAGGAAAAAAATAAAGAAGAACTATTAAGCAAAATGGAGATAGTGCAAGACATATACTCCATAGAGAGCATCCAAGATCCATGAAATTGAAGTCCTAGAGATGACTAGGAGATTAGGGGGAAAAAATTGGAGGTATAATAACAAAGACTGTTTCAAATCTTATATAAGATATCAAACTAAAGAGTCAAGACTCTCTTTAAGTACCATATAGAAGAAAAGAAAACCAGACCTAAATACATTGCTGATGAGAGTATAAATTGGTGCTACATTTTGAAAATCTGCTTGCCTTTTTGTACTAAAGTTGAATATTTGAATACTATGTGATACAGTAATTTCACTCTGAGATAACCCAACAGTGATATGTGCTTATGTGCACCAAGAGACATAAACAAGAATGCATATAGAATAATTATTTAGAATAACCTTGAACTGGAAAGAGCAAAAATATTTATCAAGGGCAAATGAATAAGTAAATGTAGTACATTCAAGCATGTGCTTTCACACTGCAAATGAACTACAAATAGACACAACATAAATGATTCTCACACACACAAAAAAATATTAGTCAAAGAAACCAGAAATAAAACAAAACATACTGTGTGAGTCCATTTATGTAAAATGTAAAAACAGTATTAGACTCAGGATAATGACTAACTTTATAGAAAGTAGGCAGTATGAATTGAGGGGGCTCAAGAGAGACTTCTTTGGTCTTGGCATGGTGTTTAGAAAGGTGTTTGCTTCGGGGCGCCTGGGTGGCGCAGTCGGTTAAGCGTCCGACTTCAGCTAGGTCATGATCTCGCGGTCTGGGAGTTCGAGCCCCGCGTCAGGCTCTGGACTGATGGCTCAGAGCCTGGAGCCCTTTTCCGATTCTGTGTCTCCCTCTCTCTCTGCCCCTTCCCCGTTCATGCTCTGTCTCTCTCTCCCAAAAAATAAATAAACATTGAAAAAAAATTAAAAAAAAAAAAAAAGGCGTTTGCTTCTTGATGATCCTTTGATCTTTATTTTTTTTCACTTTGTTATATTTTCCATTAATTTTTTTAAATGAATTGTATAGATTTAGAAACAACAATGTTAGGGAATTTTCTTATGATTTTTTACTTAAAGATCTGATGGATTAAAAAAGAACAGAAGGTATTTATGCATTTTTGTTTGTGAAAGCTTCTCCACCTTTTGAGTTGATGACATGAAACCTGTCTCTAACTAACCTTATTTGTCTCTCTAACATCCAGTATTGTACATTTTATGATGTTGCTTCACTGATGCTGTCTTTGCCCATCTGCTCTGATTTCTTGGGACTTGCCCCTTGTGAAACACAGCTCCTAAGACTGCCATTCATATGCACTGAAAAATAATTAAATACATTAGCTTGTCTAACAGATATGTCTAATAAATAGCTATTATAGCAAATATTGAAGTATTCACCTCTCAATTTTATCTTCATGTAGAACAAATACTGATAACATTTCATAGTATCATGTTAGTTTTTTTTTTTTTTTAATAATTTATTGTCAAGTTAGCTAACATGCAATATAGTCTTGGCTTCAGGAGTAGAACCCAGTGATTCATCACTTACATATAATACCCAGTGCTCATACCTCCTCAATGCCCATCACTCATTTTCCCCATGGTCCCAAACCCCCACCCCCATCAACCCTCAGTTTGTTCGCTGTATTTAAAAGTCTCTTATGGTTTGCCTCCCTCTCTGTTTGTAACTTATTTTTCCTTCCCTTCCTCTATGGTCTTCTGTTAAGTTTCTCAAATCCCATATATGAGTGAAAACATATGATATCTGTCTTTCTCTGACTTATTTCACTTAGCATAGTACCCTTTTGTTCTATCCATGTTGTTGCAAATGGCAATATTTGAATTCTTTGTCATTGCCAAATAGTATTCCAAGGCATATATATACCACGTATTCTTTATCCGTTCATCAGTTGATGGACATCAGGGCTCTTTCCATAATTTGGCTATTGTTGAGAGTGCTGCTATAAACGTTGGGGTGCGTGTGCCCCTTTGAAACAGCACTCCTGTATCCTTTGGATAAATACCTAGTAGTGCACTTGCTGGGTCATAGGGTAGTTCTATTTTTAATTTTTTGAGGAACTTCCATACTGTTTTCCAGAGTGGCAATTCGCATTCCAACCAACAGTACAAGAGGGTTCCCAATCCTCTGCATCCTCACCAATATCTTTTGTTTCCTGAGTTGTTAATTTTTTGCCATTCTGACAGGTGTGAGGTGGTATCTCATTGTGGTTTTGACTTGTATTTCCCTGGTGATGAGTGATGTTCAGCATCTTTTCTTTTTCTTTTCTTAAACATTTTTATTTATTTTTGAGAGACAGAGAATGAGCAGAGGAGAGGCAGAGAGAGAGGGAGACACAGAATCTGAAGCAGGCTTCAGGCTCTGAGCTGTCAGCACAGAGCCCGACGCAGGGCTCGAACCCATCAACTGTGAGATCATGACCTGAGCTGAAGTTAGACGCTCGACCAACTGAGCCACCCAGGCGCCCCTTTCAGCATCTTTTCATGTGTCTGTTTGCCATCTGGATGTCTTTTTTGGAAAACTGTCTATTCATGTCTTCTGCCCATTTCTTCACTGGATTATTTGTTTTTTGGGTGTTGAGTTTGGTAAATTCTTTATAGATTGTTGATACTAACCTTTTATATGATATGTCATTTGCAAATATCTTCTCCCATTCTGTTGGTTCCCTTTTAGTTTTGTTGATTGTTTCCTTTGCTGTGCAGAAGCTTTTTATCTTCATGGGGTCTCAATAGTTCATTTTTGCTTTTGTTTCCCTTGCCTTCAGAGATATGTCAAGTAAGAAGTTGCTGAGGCCAAAGTCAAAGAGGTTGCTTTTTTTCTCCTCTAGAGTTTTGATGGCTTCCTATCTCACACTTAGGTCTTTCATCCATTTTGAGTTTATTTTTATGTGTGATGTAAGAAAGTGGTCTGGGTTCATTCTTCTGAATATTGCTGTCCAGTTTTCCCAATCCCATTTGCTGAAGAGATGTCTTTATTCCATTGGATACTCTTTGCTGCTTTGTTGAAGATTAGTTGGCCATATATTTGTGGGTCCATTTCTGGGTGCTCTATTCTATTGCATTGATCTGAGTGTCTGTTTTTATGTCAATATCGTAGTGTCTTGATGACTACAGATTTGTAGTACAGGCTAAAGTCCGGAATTGTGATGCCTCCAGCTTTGGTTTTCTTTTTCAACATTACTTTGGCTATTCGGGGTCTTTTGTGGCTCCATACATATTTTAGGATTGTTTGTTCTAGCTCTGTGAGGAATGCTGGTGCTATTTTGATTGGGATTGCATTGAACGCATAGATTTCTTTGTGTAGTATCAATATTTTAACAATATTTGTTCTTCCGATCTATGAGCATGGAATTTTTTTCCATGTCTTTGTGGAAAATGCAACCCGTTTCTGTACATTGATTTTATATCCTTCGACTTTGCTGAATTCATGTTATCAGTTCTAGCAGTCTTTGGTGGAGTCGTTCAGGTTTTTCGTGTGGAATATCATGTCAGCAAAAAGTGAAAATTTGACTTCTTTGCAAATTTGGATGCCTTTTATTTCATTTTGTTGTCTGATTTCTGGGGCCTAGGACTTCCAACACTGTTAAACGACAGTGGTGAGAGTGGACATCCCTGTCGTGTTCCTGATCTCAGGGGGAAAGCTCTCAGTTTTTTTCCCATTGAGGATGACATTAGGGATGGGTCTTTCATGATGTTAAGGTGTGTTCCTTCTATCCCAACTTTATTGAGGGTTTTTATCAAGAAAGGATGCTGTATTTTGTCAGCAGTGACAGAATCATATGGTTCTTATCCTTTCTTCTATTATGTGATATATCACGATTGATTTGCGAATATTGAGCCAGCTCCACAGCCCAGGAATGAATCCCACTTGATCATGGTGAATAATTCTTTTAATATACTGTTGCATTTGATTTGCTAGTATCTTGTTGAGAATTTTTGCAGCCATGTTCATCAGGGATATTGGCCTGTAATTCTCCTTTTTAGTGGGGTCTTTGGTTTGGGAATCAAGGTAATGCTGGCTTCATAGAATGAGTCTGGAAACTTTCCTTCTGTTTCTATTTTTTAGAATAGCTTCAGAAGAATAGGTATTAACTCTGTTTTAAATGTCTGGTAGAATTCCCCTGGGAAGCCATCTGGCCCAGGACTCTTATTTTTTGGGAGATTTTTGATAACTGATTCAAGTTCTTCGCTGGTTATCTGTTCAAATTTTCTATTTTTTCCCTTTTGAGGTTTGGTAGTGTGTGGGTGTCTAGGAATATGTCCATTTCTTCCAGATTGTTCAGTTTGTTGGCATAAAACTTTTCATAGTATTCTCTAAGAATTGTTTTATTTTGGTGGTGTTGGTTATGATCTCTGCTCTTTCATTCATTATTTTATCTATCTGGGTCCTCTCTCTCTCTTTTTATTTATTTATTTATTTATTTATTTATTTATTTATTTATTTATTTGAGAAGCCTGGCTAAGGGGTTATCAATTTTGTTTATTCTTTTTCAAAAAAATTAGCTCTTAGATTCATTGATCTGTTCTACTGGGTTTTTGTTTTGTTTTGGTTTTGGTTTTTTTTTGGATTCTATATTGTTTAAACACTCTTTATGCTCTAATCTTTATTATTTTTGTTCTTCTGCTGGCTTTGGGCTTTTTTTTTTTTGTTTGTTTTTTTTTTTGCTACTGCTTTTCTAGTTCCTGTAAATATGAGGTTAGGTTCTGTATTTGAGACCTTTCTTGCTTCTTGAGATAGGCCCGGATTGCAATGTATTTTCCTCTTATGACTGCCTTTGCAGCATCTTATGGGGTTTGGATTGTCGTGTTTTCATTTTCATTTGTTTCCATATATTTTTTAATTTCTTCTTTAATTTCCTGGCTCACCCATTCATTCTTTAACGGATGTTCTTTAACCTTTATATATTTGGGCTTTCCAAATTTTTTCTTGTAGTTGATTTCAAGTTTCATAGAATTGTGATCTGAAAATATGCATGGTATGATCTCAATCCTTTTATATTTGTGTGTTTTTTAAATTTACATCCAAGTTAGTTAGCATATAGTGCAATAATGATTTCAGGTCTGGAATCCAGTGATTCATCCCCTACATATAACTCCCACTACTCGTCCCAACGAGTGTCTTCCTTAATGACCCTTGCCCATTTAGCCCATCCCACAATCCTTTTATGTTTGTTGAGGGCTGTTTTGTGACCCAGTATTTGATCTATTTTGGAGAATGTTTCATGTGCACTCAAGAAGAATGTGTATTCTGCTGCTTTTGGATGAAAAGTTCTGAATATATTTGCTAAGTCCATCTGGTCCAATGTGTCATTCAGAGCCATTGTTTCCTTATTGATTTTCTGTCTAGATTATCTATCCATTGTTTAAATGAAGTATTAAATCCCCTATAATCACTGTACTATTATCTATACATTTATTTATGTTTGTGATTAATTGACTTATATTTTGGGGTATTTCCACTGGGGGCATAGACATTTACAATCATTACCTCTTCTTGATAGATAGACCCCTTAATTATGATATAATGCCCTTCTTCATCTCTTGTTACAGTTTTGTTCTGAAATCTAGTTTGTCTGATATAAGTATGGCTACTCTGGCTTTCTTTTGACATCCAGTAGCATGATAGATGGTTCTCCATCCCCTCACTTTCAATCTGCAGGTGTCCTCAGGTATAAAATGAGTCTCTCATAGGCAGAATATAGATGGATCTTGTTTTTTTTTTCAGTCCATTCTGATACCCTATATCTTTTGATTGGGGCATTTAATCCATTTACGTTCAGAGTGATTATTGAAAGATATGGATTTAGTGTCTTGTGTTATCTGTAGGTTTCATGCTTGTGGTGATGTCTCTGGTCCTTTGTAGTCTTTGCTGCTTTCCACTCACGGAGTCCCTCTTAGGATCTTCTGTAGGGATGGTTTGGTGGTCATGAACTCCTTTAGTTTTTGTTTGTCTGGGATAGCCTTTATCTCTCCTTCTATTCTGAATGACAGCCTTGCTGGATAAAGGATTCTTGGCTGCATATTTTTCCTATTCAGCACATTGAATATTTCCTGCCACTCTCTTCTGGCCTGTCAAATTTCAGTGGACAGGTCTGCTACTACCCTTATGTATCTAACCTTGTAGTTTAGGGCCTGTTTGTCCCTAGTTGCTTTCAGAATTCTCTTTATCTTTGTATTTTGCCAGTTCCCCTATGATATGTCATGGTGTCAACTTGTTTTTATTGATTTTGAAGGGAGTTCTCTATGCCTCCTGGACTTGGATATCTGTTTCCTTCCCCAGGTTAGGGAAGTTCTCAGCTATAATTTGTTGAAATAAACTTTCTGCTGCTTTCTCTCCCTCTTCTTCTTCTTCTGGAACTCCTTTGATATGGATATTATTTTGTTTCATTGAATCACTTTGGTCTCTAATTCTCTCCTCATTGTCGAGTAATTTCTTTTCCCTCTTTTTTTCCCCGCTTCATCATTTCCCATAATTGTATCTTCTATTTCACCTATTGTCTCCTCTGCTTCTTCTATCCTTGCTGTCACTGCATCTAGTTTATTTTGCACCTCACTTACAACATTTCTGAATTCGTGACTGTTTCTTAGGTCCTTGTTCTCTGCAGCAATAGGTTCTCTGCTGTCTTCTATGCTTTTTTCAAGCACAGATTTTGTCTTATGACTATTATTCTAAATTCTTGTGCAGACATATTGCTTATATCTTTTTTGAGCAATTCTCTGGCTGTCATTTCTTCCTGGAATTTTTTTTTGAGGCGAATTCTTCCATTTCATCATTTTGGCTAGGTTTCTGTCTTTTATGTGTTTTAATAGCTTGTTATGTGTCCTGCACCTGTGAGTACTACTATATTAAAAAGAGATCATACACTGTCCAGGGCTTGGCACTTCAGGAAGTACTTTTGGAGTGTGTTGCATGCACTCTGTTGTTGCATCTTTAGCTGTTCTATCCCACTGCTCATAGTGGTGTGTTGCAGACTTTGAGTTTGACGTTCTCTCTTGTCCAACAAGAGAGTGGATGCAGAATTGAATATGAGAGAGGCTAATGTCCAGGAGGAGACAAGAGCACTGAGTAAGGGTCCTTGCTCTGTATATATTAGGATCAGAAGGCTTTCAAACATGATGGATGTGCAGAAAGAGACAATAAAATGGTGATCATTAACTCATGTTTGTGAGAGAAAGGGGTTTTCTAAGATATGTGGTGTTAGGGGTTTGGGTCAATACAAAACAAAATTCTGGTGCTGAGCAGATGGCTGTTTACAGCAGGCACCAGGTGCTGTGTCTGTTTATCTTAACTTAGATAAGATGGATAGAGCATGGTGCCTCAGGGTCAACAAGGCACTTTTTTTTTTTTTTTTAATTAGCTCCAGGCAATTTCACCCGGCTTTGGAGGTCTTTCTAACTGTTTACCTTTCAGCTCTGCTGGGGGCGCTTCTGCTCTGTGCTCTGTTTACCTATTCTCAGACGCTTTTGTCCTGTGGAAGCAGTTTCGTGCTCTTTGCTTTGTTCTATGCTGGGGGCACTTTAGCCCTGTGGCTGCTTTCTGCTCTAGCCCTGTTAACCCATTGGTGCAAGCTTGGGAATTCCTAAACTTATTCCCCACAGTGGTGGATTTTTTGGACCTTCTACCAGGTGTGCTTTGATTTGTTCCTTGAAGAAACCATACAAAACCACAGGGCAGTTGTCTGTTGGTGCCTGGAACTAGAGGCTGTGCTGGTCTGAGAGGCTGTTTGGTTCAGTCAGTGTCAGTCTCACTCCATAGATAAGCAGTTACCCGGCTATGGAGGGGCATGGTTTGGTGTAAGTGTGTCCCACCTCCACTGAGGGCTGCTGTCCTGTTCCCTGAAACCCCACCATGTTTATGACAGGGAGAAAAATGGTGACACCCCAATCTCTCCTCCCCAGACCTGGTGTCTCAAACCACACTGTTCAGGTAGCACTCACAGTGTAGTGCCGGCAGGCAGCTTGCCCTGTTCCACAGTCTCCCATGCCTCTTCGGCACTGGGCTAGGATTCAAAACCTGATGTCTTAAAGGATTCTGCTCCATGACCTGGTTCTGGGGTATTGCCACTCTGCCCAGATGACAAAGGACCTCTGGCTGGTGCCTAGAGAGTCTTTTGTCCTTGGAGTATACCCTCTTCCCACAGTACTCAAGGGAGGGGACTATTTTCTTCCAGTGTGCCCCTGAGATCACCATGGCATACCTGTGCTGGGTCCCCTTCCCCACCGCGGGCACCTGCACATGGCCCCCTCTAGTCCACAGAAAATTGCACACCCCTGAAAACTCTGATCTTTATCTCCTAAGGCTGTTTGCAAAGTAGAAACTGGCTCTCTCCATATTTTTTGTTCCCTAGTCCATGGTCTCAAGAGTTTTTTCTCTTGTCCAAATAAAATACTACAGTTCCACAGCTTCTCTTTTTCTTCCTCTTGTCTCTCCACAGATGGGGTCCCCTCCCGTCCGTGCCCAGAACCACCAGTTTTATCTCTCCCAATTCATGAACACGCACCTCTGTCCCGCCAAGCTGTCTCTTTCCACCTGTGGAGATTTTTCTGCCACTCCGCAGCCTGCATTCCCGGGCGTTCCAAGTGTTCTGACCTCAATACAGCTGTGTTTGAGGGAGAAGGGAAATTGTGGTTCCTTTACTTCTCTGCCATCTTAACTCCTGGTGTCATGTGAGTTTAAAAAAAAAGCTATGTTACTATGTGAATGAACCATGAAAACACTGCTTGATAAAATAATCCAGACACATGAGATAACACATTTTTTATTCCATTTATATGAAATACCTAGAATAGGCAAATCCATAGAGACATAAAGTAAATTGGTGATTGTGAAGACTAGGAATAGGGGAAATGAGGAGTAACTACTATTGGGTATGAGGTTTCTTTGTGGAGTAATGTAAATGTTCTAGAATTATATAGTGGTGGATGGTTGTACAACTTTTGAATATGCTAAAAATTGCTGAATTTTACACCAGAAAGGGTGAGTTTTATGGGGTGTGAATTATATCTCAATAAAGCTGTTATAAAAACTCAGCCCTGAGCTAAGCGCCTTTTTTAAAAAAGGTAATCTTGTTATATCTAGAAAGATGACTGACTGGCTAGGGTACAAAGATAAGCTGATAGTTTATTTTCATGGTACTCGTTTGTGCATTTAAAATTTTTTTACTGTGCGTACATACTATCTGTGAAAATTAACTTAAAATATTTTTACTATTATGTATTCATTAAATATGTAGAAAGTTTTTATTCATGTAATACTATAGTAGATCCTTGCTGCCTAAATTCTTAAAGAAAATCCTGTGGTCAGTATGTTTGAAAAGAATGATTATCAATGAACCCTTTATTACAAAACATAAAATGATCTTAGAATTTCCCAGACCTTCAAAGTTGCAGTTGGGAATTCTGATTTGAATCTGATTCCTATTCCTTTGTCTATATTCTCTCCTTTCTCTATGAGAACATTAAGAATTCTCCTGAAGTTCAGAAATTTAAGCACAATCTTTTCTTCATCAATATTGCTTTCTCTTGAATATCTCTGAAAATATTAATTATGGCAAAATAAAATGATCCATGGGCTTTCTGGGATCATAAATGACAGCTAGCTTCTGGCTTCTTCTGGCTACAACCCAGCTCAGTATTTCTTATTTCCATCTTAGCATTCTATCATAACAAATACTTATTACCAAACGCTGGCCTTCAACTGGCACCTTATTCCATGTGATTACATGTGGTAATATAAGTAACTCTTTTACCATGCATGCCTGGGAATACCGATGTCTTATTTTCCACTGGTAATAAAATCATCACTGTTGGGGTGCCTGGGTGATTCAGTTAAGTGTCCACTCTTGATTTTGGCTCAGGTCATGATAGGGTCGTGGGATCAAGCCCCACATTGAGCTTTGCACTGACAGTGCAGAGTTGGCTTGGGATTCTGTCTCTCCCTATCACACATTCTCACTCTGCCCGTCCCACGGTCATATGCATGTGCTTTCTCTGTCTCTCAAAATAAATAAATACACATTTAAATTTTTTTTTTTCAACGTTTATTTATTTTTGGGACAGAGAGAGACAGAGCATGAACGGGGGAGGGGCAGAGAGAGAGGAAGGCACAGAACCGGAAACAGGCTCCAGGCTCTGAGCCATCAGCCCAGAGCCTGACGCGGGGCTCGAACTCACGGACCGCGAGATCGTGACCTGGCTGAAGTCGGACGCTTAACCGACTGCGCCACCCAGGCGCCCCCATATCTTCACATTTAAAAAAAATTATCACTGTCTTTTGACCCACACCACACCAAATAATAAATCTTAGATTCCCATTTTGAGGTTTTATTTCTTTCTTTTCTGAACATCTTAAGATTTTAGTAGAGGAAATAGAAACCAGTCTAGGTATGTTACTCTGAAAAGAAATTTGGTGCATACAAAATCATTTGAAAGCCTGGAAGAATGAAAGTCAGGGATCCAATGAGACTTTTAGTTTGAAGATCATACAATTGTAGCTGTGATGTAGAAGTGAGAAAATGAGTGCAATTATTGCCACTAACCTTTTTCCAGAACTGCTGCTTCACTGTAAGTTTATCCCTTTGAAGCTGGTGAGTAGATTCTGCCAGAATGTGAATGGAGCTTGTTTTGGTGCTTCTACAGCTAACAGAAGATGGCCTCTTCCTCCCTTTTACCTTCTAAATCTCATGATGTATGTAGGAGCCCTGATATTTCTGAATAACAGAAGTTTTAAAGGTTTTTAAAAGTTTAGTTCCTGTCATGTTGTTAGATTTAATATTTAATTAATATTTTATACTTTAATACTTATACTTTTTTAAGTATAATACTTTTGTACTTAAATACTTTAATATTTAATTAATCTTGTTTGCTCATATGTCTGTATACATAGATTGCATGGTATTGGTAGCCAGAATTTATATACCTTGCCTAAATAAGAAGCCCTGTTCACCTGGAAAATAGATAATGGATACAAGTTGTGTTTATAGATGTCTTTGCTCTTATGATTATAGTGGGTGGGAAGAAGTTTGGTGGTACAGGGAAGGTGCATGTGAATGAGTAGGCTGTCCTTTATGGTTTATTAGTAGTTTATAATGCTAAATTTTTCCATTTCTTTTGGCAGTTGATAGTGGACTCACTATCTTTCTTTCTCTTATAAACCTGGTACCCATTCTGAAAATTTCTGGAGTCAGACTTCCTGCTTAATAGAACTGAACTTGAACTTTTATTCTGGAAAGAAACGTTGTTTTCAGCTTCTCTGGAAACAGGATTGCTGTGTGGTTTTTTCCTTTTAATGAATTATCCAACCGGTTGTCCAAGTCTTAGCCCTCTTCAAAGGCCTCATTATCTCTCATCTGAGGGTTATACAGACACTTTT